>NC_057802.1:27723242-27723990 GCF_018294505.1 Triticum aestivum
AAAAAATAAAACAAAAAAACTAAATACAGCAAAAAGAATTTTCATAAAGAACTTTTTTTGATAGAGACTTTAATAGCAAAAAGAATTATCATAAAGTAAAATAAATAAGTAATTAGAAACAAAATAAAATAAAATAAATAAGTTTTTTGTTGTAAGTAGAAACAAAACAAAATAAATAAAGCAAAAAAGAAAACAAAAAAACTAAATACAGCAAAAAAAATTGTTGGGGCGCTGCCCGCTGGGCCTTCAAACCCTCGGGTTTGCAAATACAGGCCCAGAAGGGCTAGAAGGCTCAACGGGCAGCGCGCCAAAGTTAGGCCCAGAAGCCTGCTATAGAGAGGAGTTCGAGACAGCAGCCGCGCCGGGGCTTTTAAACTGGTGCGGGCGCCCCTCGGGTAGCGAGGTGGGACTAAACTTTTGGCCACGACGCGGGCAGCAAGAGGCCTTTGGTCCTGGTTGGTGCCACCAACCGGGACTAAAGGGATGCATTGGTACCGGTTCGTGGCACCAACCGGGACCAATGCCCCCCCTTTAGTCCCGGTTGGTTCCACCAACCGGGACCAAAGGCCGCCACTTCCCGCCCTTTGGGCTGCTCAAAAGAGGGCTTTGGTCCCGGTTGGTGGCACAAACCGGGACTAATGCCTACCCTTAGTCCCGGTTGGTGCCACGAACCGGGACTAAAGGCTTTGCTATATAAGCAAACACTTAGGAAATTTTTTAGAGTTCATCTGCAGTTTGCTCCGACGAC
>NC_057802.1:27725364-27763768 GCF_018294505.1 Triticum aestivum
CCCCCCTCCCTCGAAGCATGTGCCACATTAAGGAGACAAGACGAGGTAAGGCTACAGTGAGAGCCCTCGAGGCGGCACACTGTAGCCACGCTTACCTCGACAAAGCCCTCGTCATCAGAGGCGAGGCTACAATAAACAGCCGCCGACAAGACCCTCGGGTGGTGGGGCCGGTCTGTCGACCCAAAGGGCGGAAGCCGGCGGGACCCACCGGTCGGCGGGCCCCAACGTCCGGCGGAGAAGCCAGCGAGCGCAGACACTGACGACTGGGACCCGCGCCCAGCCGGATTACAATTGTACCCCCGGGGGGTAGGCCTATATAAACTCCCCGGGGCACCCATGCAAAGGGTTGGCTTCTTAGAGTTATACACACACCATATAAAGAGGGAAGTGAGAGCTAGCCTTGCTCTTCTTCTCCCTTGAACCCGACAGCTCAAGGAGCATTTGTAGCTACTCGTTCTGATCTAGAGATCATGCAGAGACCCCGCAGAGCAGGACTAGGGGTGTTATCTCCACGGAGAGCCCCGAACCTGGGTAAGATTCGCCGGCGTGCATGTCTTCGCCTCATCCCGTTTCCAGGCACCGGCGACGTCTTACTGGCTCCCACCATGATAAGCCACCCGTTGGCACATGTCGAACCTACCACCCGACATTTGGCGCCCACCGTGGGGCCAGGTGCACCGTTTTCCGGAGACCTGTTCTAGACGGGAACCCTTTTCCTCCCCCGCGAGCGCAGCCAGCCTGCTGCGCCCGATAGCGTTTGCCCCGACGCGCTGCAAGGCGTCGACGACGCCTACGCAGCGAGCTGCCTCGCCGATCTGCTCGGCGAGGCTCGCATCTCCGACGAGCTCGCGTCCGACGCAGGCACGGACTACCCCGAGAGCCCCCTCGTCAGCCTCCTCGACCAACTTCACGTCTCCAGCGAGCCTGCCGCAGACTTGGAGTCGGTCGGCTCCACCGACCCGATGCTTGTCGATTCCGACACGGCATCGCTCGACGCCTACCCCTCCGACGTGGTGGTCTTCGACGACCCTCTTCCTCGAGCTGACAGCGGCAACAGCGCCATCACCGAAGTGTTGGTCATCAGCCACGTCGCCAACTCGGGCGAGAACGCCCACGACGCCCTGCAAGCAACGATGCACGACTTATCCGTCCCCATCCCGGCCGACGCCGACGCCGAGACCTTGGAGGCACGCCGCCTCGCCCTCATCGCGGAAGGCCAGAGGATAGCCTCCATGAGACGCCTCACCGAGGCCCACCAGCGCGAAGTCGACCGCGCCGCCTTCGGTACGCCGCCGCGTAGCGGGCCGAGCCGAGCCGGCTTCGTCCAGAAGCGCGGCGCGGCTATCCCCAGCATGCTGGGGGCAGATCTCCCCGTCTACGCCACCCCGCTCGAGAATCTACGAGCCGCGCAGGCGGCCGCTGAAGAGCTGAATGGGCTGGGAGCCGATGAGCTCCCCTACATGACAAGGCGGATCCAACAGCTGATCGACGCGGCCGCGGAACGGCACGAAGCTGGCGCTCACGCTGATAGTCATCCCTCGCGCCGGGAGCACGCCGCGACGTCCTGATCGCCGACTGCGAGCGGCGCCCGCGGTAGGAAGGACAAGGAGCCGGCTGCTAGCCGCAGCCGGACTCGCATCACCATCGAGCGCGACGCGGAGGGCCGCCCTCGAGTGGTGGAGCGCCAAGGAAATCCGCCTCCTCCCCCGCCTCGAAGGGAGAGACGTCTCACCCCGCCGCCTGTCACGCAGCCGACTCTTGGTGACCGACTAGGGCGCCGAGAAGGAGTCGGCGAGAACGACGCCCGCCACCGGATCGACCGCCTTGCTCGATCCCTGGCGCTAGAAGAAGAAGACGATTTCGGCCCGCCATGCTTTGGCCCCCGCATCCGCGACGAGCCCTTCCCCAAAGGGTTCTTGCTCCCCAGAGACACACCCAAGTACAACGGCTCTGTGAAGCCGGAAGATTGGCTCATCGACTACTCCACTGCTGTCAGCATAGCCAATGGCAATCGGCGCGTGGCCGTGAAGTACGTCCCCCTCATGCTGCAAGGCACAGCGCGCACCTGGCTCAACAGCCTCAAGCCCTACAGCATCAACAGCTGGCTGGACTTCATGGAAGTCTTCATCCGCAACTTCACCAGCACGTACAAGCGGCCTCCCAAGCCTCGCCAGCTCTCCCTATGCGTCCAAGGGCCCAGCGAGTCGACCCGCGACTACCTCACGCGGTGGGCCGAGCTCCGCAACTCCTGCGAGGGGGGTACACGAGGTTCAGGCCATCGAGTACTTCACCGCCGGGTGCCGAGAGGGCACCCTCCTCAAGCACCGACTCCTCTGCGACGAGCCGGCTACCCTCGACGAGCTCCTGATCATCACGGACAAGTACGCCACGGCCGACTCCTCGATGAAGACCGAGCTCCGAGTGGACGCTTCGGGGAAGGTGCTCGCTCCGGCCCCCAAGACGCCGGCTGGCGACTCCAATCGGCGCCCCTACCAGAACGATCACAAGCGCAAGGCCCCCATGCCGCCTTCCACCAGTCGGCAGGTGGCCACAGTTGAAGATGAGCAGCCCGAAGAGCGGCCCGCTCCCAAGAAGAAGGGTGGCAGGCCGGCTTGGCAGCCGGCTTTCTCTTACGAGCAGACTCTCGACGGCCCCTGCAAGTTCCACAGCGGCGCGAAGCCGTCCAACCACACGACCCAAAAATGCCACTGGCTCACGCGAATCTCCAAGGGCAAAGGGATGGTGCCGCCTCCGCCTCCCGGCCCGCCGCCTCCAGCCCCTCAGCAGCCGACGGCTCGGCCGGCAGTCGGAGCCATTCAAGATGAGTTCCCTGAAGAGCACGCCGCCTACGTCTTCTTCAGCAGCCAAGCCGAAGACAAGCGTAGTCGGCGCCGTCAACATCAAGAGGTCAACGCAGTCGCCTCTAGTGCCCTCGAGTTCATGCACTGGTCCGAGAAACCCATCAACTGGAGCCAGGCTGACCACCCAGAGGTGATGCCATCCCCTGGCTCCTATGCACTAGTCTTGGATGTCACCCTCGCGACGGAGAGGCGAGCTGCCCGATTCTCCCACGTCCTGATAGATGGCGGAAGCAGTATCAATACATTGTACTGCGATACCATGGAAAAGCTGAACATCAAGGCGAAGCAGCTTATGCCAAGCCGGACCGTGTTCCATGGCATCGTCCCCGGCTTATCTTGTTCCCCGATCGGCAAGATCAAGATGGATGCTCTCTGCAGAGACAAGGATCATTTTCGCCGAGAAGCGATCTAGTTTGAGGTAGTGGATCTGGAGAGCCCCTACCATGCTTTGCTTGGCCGACCTGCTCTGGCCAAGTTCATGGTTGTGCCCAACTACGCCTACCTGAAGATGAAGATGCCGAGCTCGAAGGGGATCATCATGGTAGCCGGCGACTACAAGAAGTCCATCGAGTGCGCCATGGCCAGTAGCCGGCTGGCCGAGTCCCTCGTAGTAGCCGAAGAGAAGAAGATGCTGGAGCGGGTTGTGGCCATGGCCGGCAAGCAGCCGGCCCTGTCCCCCCAACCCCAAAGATTGTGATGCACAGGGCTCCTTCCAGCCAGCCAAAGAGACGAAGAAGATACCTCTGGACCCGGAGAATCCGGAAAGGTTTGCTGTCATTGGGGCAAACCTGGACAGTAAATAGGAAGGCGAGCTCGTCGACTTCCTCCGTGAGAATCGAGACATTTTTGCATGGTCCCCAAAAGACATGCCGGGTGTCCCGAAGGATTTCGCCGAGCACAAATTGCACGTCCGGGCCGACGCGAAGCCGGTCAAGCAGCCCCTTTGCCGACTGTCTGAAGAGAAGCGAAGAATCGTAGGAGAAGAGATAGCCCGGCTCCTCGCCGCTGGCTTTATCATGGAAGTATTTTTTCCAGAGTGGCTTGCCAACCCAGTCTTGGTATTAAAGAAGAACAACAAGTGGCGCATGTGTATAGACTACACCAGCCTCAACAAGGCCTGCCCCAAGGATCCATTTGCTTTGCCACGGATTGACCAAGTGATAGACTCCACAGCCGGATGCGAGCTGTTGAGCTTTTTGGACGCCTACTCAGGGTACCATCAAATCAAGTTGGACCCAGCAGACCGCCTGAAGACTGCCTTCATCACACCATTCGGAGCTTTCTGTTACCTGACTATGACATTCGGCTTAAGGAATGCCGGTCCCACTTTTCAGCGTTGCATGCAGAAATGCCTCCTCAAGCAACTCGGCAGAAATGCCCACGTCTATGTAGACGACATTGTGGTGAAGACAGAGAAGCGCGGCACCCTGCTGGAAGACCTCAAAGAAACATTCGCCAACTTGCGCCGATTCCAAATCAAGCTCAACCCCGAGAAATGCGTGTTCGGAGTACCAGCCGTCCAGCTGCTAGGCTTTTTGGTCTCCGAACGCGGCATCGAGTGCAACCCTGTGAAGATCAAGGCCATCGAGAGGATGGAGATTCCACCAAATTGCGAGATGTGCAGAAGTTCACCGGGTGCTTGGCCTCCCTAAACCGCTTTATCAGCCGGCTAGGGGAGAAGGCTCTCCCCCTGTACTGACTCATGAAGAAGTCCACTCACTTCGAGTGGAATGACCAAGCCAACCAAGCCTTCCATGAGCTGAAGAAGATGCTGACCACTCCACCTGTCCTGGAGGCACCGACTGAGAAGGAGCCCATGCTCCTTTACATTGCCGCGACTAGCCGAGTAGTCAGTATAGTTGTTGTGGTCCAGCGCCCGGAAGAAGGCCGAGCCCAGCTAGTCCAGAGGCCGGTGTATTATCTAAGCAAAGTACTATCCAGCTCAAAACAAAACTACCCGCACTACCAGAAGATGTGCTATGGGGTGTACTTCGCCGCCAAGAAGCTGAAGCCCTACTTCCAAGAGCATCCCATCACGGTCGTGTGCACCGCCCCGCTGGCCGAGATCATAGGCAGCCCGGATGCATCCGGCCGGGTGGCTAAGTGGGCCATTGCGTTGGCACCATACACAATTTTCTACCAGCCCCGCACCGCCATCAAGTCCCAAGCACTGGCCGACTTCCTCGTCGACTGGGCCGAGACTCAGTACCTACCGCTGGCTCCCGACTCTACCCATTGGCGGATGCACTTCGACGGGTCCAAGATGCACACCGGCTTGGGAGCCGGCATCGTCCTCACTTCTTCCAATGGCGACAAACTCAGATACACGCTGCAAATCCACTTCGCCGCCTCCAACAACGTGGTCGAGTACGAGGCACTCGTACATGGGCTCCGGCTAGCCAAAGAGCTCGGCATACGCCGGATCCTGCGTTATGGCGACTCAGACTTGGTGGTCCATCAGTCGTCTGGCGACTGGGACGCCAAGGACGCAAACATGGCGAGCTATCGATTCCTCGTCCAGCAGATCAGTGGGTACTTCGAAGGGTGCGAGTTCCTTCACGTGCCAAGGGCCGACAACGACCAAGCAGATGCCCTGGCACGGATCGGCTCCACCCGACAGGCTATACCGACCGGCGTCTCCCTCCAGCGCCTCCTCAAGCCGTCCATCAAGCCGTCTCTAGAGTCAGACTCTATCTTCGTACCGCCTGTGCCTGATACAGCCGGATCCGACTGGAGGAATCCCGCAGGCGGCACGGGGACTTTGACAACTGGCCCGGGAACTACCGTAGTCGCACCCGGCCCGGGGACTTCAGAACCCGGCTCGGGGACTGCAGCAGTCGGCCCGGGGACTGCAGCGACACAAGAAGCGGTGGCTGACTCCAACTCCACGCCACCCGATCCACCCACCCGAGTCATGGTGGCTGCATTAACAGAAGAAGAAGTCACTGATCCATCATGGGCCCAGCCCATCCTCAAATTCCTAGTCAGCAGAGAGCTGCCGGCTGATGAGATCTCAGCAAGACTAGTCCAACGACGAGCCGGAGCATATGCAATAATCAACAGAGAGCTTGTCAAGCGCAGCGTCACTGGAGTCTTCCAGCGCTGCGTCGAGCCAGAAAAAGGAGTGGCAATCCTCAAGGATATCCATCAAGGCGAATGCGGCCACCACGCAGCCTCAAGATCACTTGTGGCCAAAGCTTTCCGCCACGGTTTCTTTTGGCCGACTGCTTTGGAAGATGCCAAAGAGATAGTCAAGAGCTGCAGAGGATGCCAAATCTTCAGTTCCAAGCAACACCTGCCGGCTTCTGCACTCAAGACCATTCCCCTCACCTGGCCCTTTGCCGTCTGGGGACTGGACATGGTGGGCCCTTTTAAGACAGCCTGTGGCGGCTTGACACATCTGCTTGTCGCCGTGGACAAATTCACAAAGTGGATCGAAGCGAAGCCAATCAAGAAGCTGAACGGGCCGACTGCCGTAACATTCATCACCGATATCACTACTCGGTACGGCATGCCGCACAGCATCATCACCGACAACGGCACAAACTTTGCCAAAGGAGCACTGGCACATTTCTGCGCGACGCAGGGTATCCGACTGGACTTAGCGTCCATTGCCCACCCGCAGTCAAACGGCCAGGTCGAGCGAGCAAATGGACTCATCCTCTTCGGCATCAAGCCCCGACTGGTTGTGCCACTGGAGCGATCGGCCGGCTGCTGGCTCGATGAGCTGCCGGCTGTCCTTTGGAGTCTGCGTACTACCCCCAACAAATCAACCGGCTTCACTCCATTCTTCCTTGTATATGGTGCCGAGGCTGTCATCCCAACCGACATCGAGTTCGACTCGCCTCGGATCACCATGTACACGGAGGCGGAGGCCAAGGAAGCAAGACAAGACGGTGTCGACCTACGAGAAGAAGGCCGGCTGTTAGCACTCAGTCGGTCCGCCATCTACCAGCAGGGGTTGCGCCGCTACCACAACCGCAAGGTCAAGCCAAGATCTTTCCAGGAGGGCGATCTTGTGCTTCGGCTGATCCAGCGAACAGCCGGCCAGCACAAGCTCTCGGCCCCTTGGGAAGGCCCCTTCGTCATCAGCAAGGCACTAGGCAACGACTCCTACTACTTGGTCGACGCGCAAAAACCAAGAGCACGCAAGAGGGACGACTCCGGCAAGGAGTCAGAGCGACCATGGAACGCGAACCTCCTGAGAAGATTTTACAGTTGAAAGCAGTATGTATCATGCTACCCTTTTGTATTAAGTATGAAACTATAGGCCCCCCGAGGAGCACTCGGGGACTGCCTTTATTTATCTATGAATGACGAGTGTCATTTCCATGAATGTATCACCACATTTGATTTCCTGTCTGACACCGGGTTCGACTAGTCGGCCCGGGGACTGGCCGCCTTAAGCTATATCAAAGTTCTACCTGAAGTCAGACAAGTAGTGTGCCGGCTCCCGAGTCCTCTCTTGTTGAAAGTCGCAGCTCGAAGAACCGACTGTCCGACTAGCAAGAGCCAAGGCAGAAAGGATGCCTACACGAAAAACGGCTAAGGACTAATGAACTTATATAGCAAAAGGACGGCCTCCAACCACACCTGCCGGCTGTCAAAACAGCCGGGACAGCAGGCTTACTAAACACTTAGCTCTAATCCAACAAAGCTAGAGTACTTGCTCTCCCAATTGGCCAAGCACTTCTCCAGCTACAGATTGCAGGGCAATTGTCTGTCTGGGGAGGCGTCTACCAAGGGAGGGCGGCAAAGGAAACATCAGAAGGATGAAAAGCAAAGAACAAGGAAAAGCCAAACACATGCATAGTCATATATACATATAAAGCCCCCAACAGGCCGGCAATCGACATGGTTCGAATACACCCCCAGTGGGTGGAATTGTGTAAACTTAACAGAATATTGTTCCAAAAGTGACAAGACAGGAAAATAAAAGATAGCAGACTAGACTAAAGGTGCGACGTGGGAGCCGGGTTGGTCGGTGGAGACGGCGTCGCCGGCTGAAGGAGTGGCCGGCTGGCGGGTCTCAGCCTGATCACCACCGGTGGCAGGCGACGCACCCGCGCACGACGTGTTGCTGGAGGCGCGGTCAGGCTGAGGCTGGCCAGTCGCCCCACCATCCGGCCCGGCGTCTTCACCTTCCTCCTCCTCTTCTTCACCCTCGTCGCTGGAGTCGATCTCCTCCGCCAAGTCTTCGCCATCAGCTGGGTTCAGCCCGAACCAATCCTCCGGCTGGGCAACACCATTGTCATCTACCTCAGGGGCGAAGACGCTGGTGTCGGTGTAGTCGGCGATCGCCGAACCCCGCCGGATGATAGCCGGCCGCGCCGGCTCCAGCTCCATGTCGGCCTGCTGCCGCCAGGTAGCCAGCTGGTCCAGACTCAGGCCGGGATACCAGGCCTTGACGAACTCCAGCGCCCGCCTGGCGCCGGACCGAGCCGCCGAAGCCTTCCAGGCTTCAAAGCGGCCGACCGCCACCTCCAGCCAGTCGGCAGTCCGACTGGGGGTGCGGGGAACCACTTCGCCAGGCCAGAGGGCGGCCAGCACCTGCGCCCCGGCACGTTGAAGACGGCGGAGCAGTCGATGAGCTGGCTGGAGACGGGCCTGGATCGCCAAGAGCTGCTCCTCCAGCGACCGGCTAGCGTTTGGTGCAATCTCAGCGCCAGCCTGCCTCCGTGCCTCGCGGTGGGCCTCAATGATCTGGTTGGCGGCGGTAGAGTAGCCAGGGAAGTACTCTGCGCAAGAAAGAAAGAGAAAGAAGAGAAAACACCAAGTCAGAAAACGAGCCAAAAGCGGCAGGCGGCAAGAAAGGACGAAGAAGTAGGCGGCTTACCGTCAACCAAATCTTCGATCTGGCCATAGCCATTGATCAGAGTCTGCTTTGCTTCGGCCCAGCCAGCCGCCTCTGTCTTGTACTCGGCCTGGAGGGCGGCTTCGCTGTCCTGCACCGCCTTCAGAGCCGCCTTGTGGCCCTCCTCCTGGTCGGCCAAGCTCTTGGCCAGGCGGTCACGTTCCTGCACCAAGCCGGCAAACTCGGCTCCTTGGCACGAAGGGCAGCCTGAGACCCTCCCAGCTGTGCCCTCAGACTGGCGTTGGCCACTGCAGGGACGGCAGAAAAAGAAGAAACAATAAGAGGAAGTGGTCAAGGAAGATCCGACCCTACTGCTCAGCAGTCGGCCCGAATCTCGGGGACTACGCCCAGTGGGTGCGCTGACGCGCCCCCACGTGAGATAAAGGACAAAGCACTTACCCCGGCTCTCAGTTAGGTCGGCGGTTTTCTGGGTCAGCTCCCGAGCTTGGGAGTTGAAGGCAGCTGCGCGAAGATTGTGGTAGTCCTGCAAGACAGGCAGAAGAGCGAAGTAAGAGAAAAGATAGCAAAACTAGATCCGCTAAAAAGTTCCAAGCTGCCTGCTCAACAGCCGACTCGAAACTCGGGGACTACACCCAGTGGGTGCGCTGACGTGCCCCCACAGAAGTAACCAAGATAAAAAAGAAGCAAGATAAGAAGACTAACCCGGATGGCCGACCGCGTCGCAAGGAACTCGTCGTTGTATCGCCTCAGCGCCGTAGCCTGGGCATGGAGCCGGGTCCGGATGTCCTGCGCGGCCACGTTCATCACGGCCGTCCCTCCGCCCGGCGTCCACCCCGAGGTGGCGCTGGCCGCCTCCACATCCTGGGCAGACGAGCTGGAGCCCGCGGCCGGCTGCGGCTCCGACGCAGCCTTCTGCGCCTCTGACGTGGCCTTCCCCGCGCGCCGGCATGGCGGCGTCCGGACCGCCAGCTCAGTCCTCGCGGCCGGCTCGCCCCCCGCCGACTGCGCAGGCGGCAGATCAGGCCGGCCGCCTTGAGCCGTCCTAGTCGGCGGGGTCGGTACCGCCGCCCTCTCCAGGATGACGACGTCGTCATCCCTCTCCAGCCCCGTCTGGTCACCGCCGGCTTCTCCTGGCGGGGGCTCCAGGGCCCCAGGCGCCGCGACGCGCAAGGAGTGACCAGCAAGGCCCCCTCCGCCATCGCCGCAGCTACAGCCTCTGCTTGGGCCTTGGCCGCGGCGTCATTGCGCGCCTTCGCCGCCTCCTCCTCCTGCGCCGCCTTGGCGGCGGCCGCCCTCAACGACTCCGCCTCCCGCGCCTCCCGCTCCTCTCGCACCTCCCGCGCGTTCCGCTCCGTTGCCGCCTGAAGGTCGGCACGGGGGTCCACACGGCGAGTAGTGCTCCCGGATCCTCTCGGCGACCCAACGACGGAGGCGGCTGCAGCCCGCTCGAGCAACAATGGAGCTCTAGTTGTTTGGAGAAAAAGACAAGGATTCAGGAGCTACCAGAGAAAAGAAAAGAGAATGCACGAAGGAGAGTGTACTTACGCCGACACCGTCTGCGGCTGCTTCACCGCCTTGCGAAAGCGAGCCGCCTTCGCGGCTGCCTCCTCCCGCCTGGTCGCCGCTGCCCCGCCTCTGGGCTTCTTCGGCCGACTGCCGAACAGGCCCGGCGCGGCACGACGCTTTTGCCCACCGCCCCGAGCAGGCGGCGCAGCGGAGGAACCCGCGCCGTGGCCAGACGCCGGCTAACGGCGTGGGACGACTTCAGCCTCGTCGTCGTCCGGCCAGTCGTCGAAGCTGACTCCAAGCCCGGAGCCGCCTGCTTCGCCGCCGGCTTGGCCACCACCCGCCTCGGTGTTGTCGTCCATAGCGGCCGCCCCAAGTCGGGGTCCTCCAGATCGTGCTCCGTCCGGTCGGGGACGAATCAGCGCTCCGCGTCCGACCCGCCTGTAGGCCGAAGAAGAGGGCTCTGTCGAGGCAAGCCGACTAGTCAGAGTCGGCCAAAAGGAACTCGGCGACAAAACTGAGAGAAGAGGGAGAGACAAGGAGAACATACCGTGGGCGGCGGATGGGCTCGGCAATATGGCTCCTTGCCGAACTGCCACTCTGCGGAGAGCTTGCAGTTCGCAAGGTAGTTCACCATATAGGCCACCTCGTCGTGCGGCATGTCTTTGGTACACATCCGGCTCGGATCGAGCTGGCCGCTCATCTGACAGATCAGATGAGGGCGGCTCTAGAGCGGGAGTACCCGGCGCGTGACGAAGGCGGCCAGCAGGTCGGGCCCCGACAAGCCCTCCGACTGGATCATCGCTCGCACTCGGGCGACAGTTGTGGTTCCAGCCGGCGTCAGCGTCACGGCCCGACAGGGACCACTGGGGCCGCCTGCCTACCGGTGGGCCGGCTACGTAAGCCGGCAGATTGACGTAGTCGCCCTGTGGGGCGACGTTCTTCACGTAGAAGTATGACTTCTGCCATAAATTCACCGATTGGATCAGCGTGATGACGGGGAAGGGGTTGTCGGCAGCCACCCTCCGCATCGCGATGAAGGCGCCACTCTGAGCCGGCACGCCCCTGCCCCGACGCGCGCCGCCCCGGCCCGTCCCCATCGTCGCCGTCGCCCTGCCCCGCCCTTCGCCGCCGTCGCCCCATACCCCGAGCGCGCGCCCACTGCCCCGTCGCCATCCTCGCCGCCAACCCTGCGATCCTCCTCACCTTGGTCCGGCCGGCGCCCTTTTTTCATATATATGCTTGTTTTTTTCATATATATGCTTGTTTTTTCATATATATGATGATATGTTCATGTATGAGTATATGTATGTATATATGTTCTCTGTGTATATATATGTTCATGTATATATGCAAAAGATAGATTTTTAGAAAAGTTAGGATTTTTTTTCTGTTCATAGATTTTTTTGTTGATATTAATTTATTGTAGAATATGCAAATGTTTGTATATTCATATGAACAATGCATTAGGCAAAACCTTTACTTTTTCGAAATTTTCTATTTGAACATTTATTTATGAATGAGAGGAAAAAGGAAAATAAGAAGAGGAAGAAAGGAGAAGAAGAGGAGAGGAAGAAGAGGAGAAATAAATAAGAAGAGGAAAAAAGAAGAAAAAGAAGAGGTGTCGGAGTAAATGGCCACGAGTAGCCTAACCGACTACCCCTGGCTCTTCAGAAATTATCTGACCATTTGATCCATCAAGCATTCAAAGCGTTGGGCCGCCTTCCCCCGGACGGCTAACCCATGAGCCGACTCTCAGAAGGCGACCCAGCCTCAGCAACCTCCCCCAAGATAGTTACGAGATGGCCGACTCCAGGAAGCCGGCCGTAGAGAATGCCGACTCCCCAGAGCCGGCCATGAAGAGCGCCGACTCCAAGAAGCCGGCCAAGGCTGCACCCACCGAAACCACGCCCACATAACGGTGACGGGACGGGGTGTGGTTACAGTGCGGCCCACTACCCCCGAATCCCGAGGCAGGCGTGGCCACAGGACGCCGTGCGGGTCGGCCATCTCCCGTCCGGCACGGCCCTGTAGCCATGCTGGCCTCAACGTCATCCACGACAGACGCCAGTACGGCCCACGGGCGGTGGGCCCCTTTAGCCAGAGAGAGACGCGAAGGCGGCCCGGCCTCCCCCAGTCAGCCAAGGGCGTAGCCGGCCCCCAGAAGCCGGCTACCCCCCCTCCCTCGAAGCATGTGCCACATTAAGGAGACAAGACGAGGTAAGGCTACAGTGAGAGCCCTCGAGGCGGCACACTGTAGCCACGCTTACCTCGACAAAGCCCTCGTCATCAGAGGCGAGGCTACAATAAACAGCCGCCGACAAGACCCTCGGGTGGTGGGGCCGGTCTGTCGACCCAAAGGGCGGAAGCCGGCGGGACCCACCGGTCGGCGGGCCCCAACGTCCGGCGGAGAAGCCAGCGAGCGCAGACACTGACGACTGGGACCCGCGCCCAGCCGGATTACAATTGTACCCCCGGGGGGTAGGCCTATATAAACTCCCCGGGGCACCCATGCAAAGGGTTGGCTTCTTAGAGTTATACACACACCATATAAAGAGGGAAGTGAGAGCTAGCCTTGCTCTTCTTCTCCCTTGAACCCGACAGCTCAAGGAGCATTTGTAGCTACTCGTTCTGATCTAGAGATCATGCAGAGACCCCGCAGAGCAGGACTAGGGGTGTTATCTCCACGGAGAGCCCCGAACCTGGGTAAGATTCGCCGGCGTGCATGTCTTCGCCTCATCCCGTTTCCAGGCACCGGCGACGTCTTACTGGCTCCCACCATGATAAGCCACCCGTTGGCATATGTCGCACCTACCACCCGACAAGAGGAGAAGAAGAAAGGAATAGAAGAGAAGAAGAAGAAATAGAAAAAATTCTTTTTTTTTCTTGTTTTTTTCTTCGATCTTCTCCTCTATTCCTTTTCTTCTTCTCCTCTTTTTATTTCTTCTTCGTTTTCTTATGTTTTATCGGGTCTGTCGTCGTCGATATACCCCTCTCTCGATAACTTCAACACGAGGTGGGGTCGATATACCCCCTCCCCGATAATATTATTTTCCCATGTACGTATGTCGTCGTTGTCGATATAACCCCCTCCCGATAACTTCAACACGTGGGGGGTGGTCGATATACCCCCTCCCCGATAACATTATTTTCCCATGTATGTATGTCGTCGCTGTCGATATATATAACTCCCTCCCAGATTACTTCGACATGATGGACGGTCGATATTTATACCCCCTCTCTACCGTGATAACTTATACCACGGGAGCACCCCCCCGGCCCTCTCGCTCGACCAAAACTCTCGAGGACACCCAAACCCTAGGAAAATAACGATGTCGGTCTCCTACCCCCTCCCACCGCGCCCCTACCCTTGAAGCGTTGCCGAGGCCACCCCAAACCCGGAATAAGCTAGGTCTACGTTTGCACTAATATATCCACCTGCAGTCATGTTTGTGTAATAATTGCCATGTTGTAATATTTGCAGAAACAATGGAGCACGGACGAGACGAGCAAGCAGAAGAGGTGTTGGGGGACATAATCTTAGCCGGAGGTGATATCTTGTCGTATCTTAACAACAATGATGGTCTGGAAGACCAGGGTGAAGAAGCAGGCTACGGTGATCGAAGAGTGGAGGAAGAAAGACATGATTATGATGGCTCCGGTGACCAAATGCTGGTGCAAGAAGGAGCCCGTGGTGACGGCTCCGGTGACCGAACAGAGTCCGGCCATGTAAATATATTAGTTAAGCCTGTGCTGACTAGCTAATTGATGCATTCATTGTTTTGGTATGTACACATATTAATTAACACTCGTCTTTCTTCTTTTTTCTAGCCCTCCGGATCGAGCACAACTTCGGTAAAGAGACGAGGCCCGAAGAGAAAGTTGCGCTCGGATGAAAGGTTTGAGATCACAACAATTGTGCGCGACGGCCAACCGATTGAACCCATCCGGAAAAATGATGCATTTGCTGCTCAGTGCGGGGTTCTAGTTAGGGACAAGATCCCGATCAGCATCCAGCAATGGTATAAGCCTAAGAAGGAAAACCCGGAGGTGTCTTATGTCAATGATATGCAGAAAGATGATCTTTGGACTGAGCTGAAGGCAAATTTCACCCTACCGCCAGAGGAGGATCCGGAGAAGCCAGTTAAAGAGCAATTAATCAAGTCTCATGCTCTTAAGAAGATGGCAGACCTATTCAGGAGGTGGAAGAATGAGCTGAAAACGTTTGTCGACAAAGAAGAGACACCAGAATTCATCGGCCGGTATGAGAAGATCAGAGATCACTGGCCCGCATTTGTGGCCCACAAGACATCGGAAAAGAGTAAGAAGATGTCAGCGACAAACAAGAAGAATGCTATGAAGAAGAAGCTTCACCATCGCACGGGGTCAGGTGGCTACCTCAAAGCCCGGCCTAAGTGGGCCAAGGCTGAGAATGATCTGCTTCAAAAAGGGATCGAACCACAGACAATGAACTGGACAGACCATTGCCGGACTTGGTTCTTCGGGGCTGGCGGAACCTTGGACCCTGTATCAGGGAGGTGCGTTTGGACGAACGAGCTTTTGAGAATACCAGTCAAGAAGATTCAGCAATATATCGATGTAGCGCAGGAAGGGACGTTCGTTCCAGACAGAGAGAACGACGAGCTCACAATGGCCCTCGGGAATCCCGAGCACCCTGGACGGACACGAGGCACGCCAGGCTCCGTTCCGTGGAAGTCTGGTTTTCCGGACGCGGGCGGTTACAAAAGCCAGGAGAGGAGGAAAAAAGTGGAGCAGATCCAAATTTAGAAGCTGCACGAAAGGGTTCAAGCGCTAGAGGAACGAGACGGCAATCGACATGCCGAAACTACCCCCGAAGCTACACCGCCATCTCAGCGGAGAAGCAGCGTGGCTTCCACCGAGCTGCTTCAGCCGGAGCATGTCTTGACGGCTCCTGCTAGCTACCCCGTGGATGCTATCACGGAGTCTCAACATTGCCACCTTATGGCGCAATGGCAGAACTTCAAAATCAAGGCGGCTGTTGGCTCTGTTTTACCTCCTGAACCCGGCGCAACCTACCACTGCTGGCCGATTCCAGAAGGATATGCTAGGGTGATAGTGGATGAAATAACGGAGGGATTTGAGGATCTCCAGCTTGACCACCCTACCGGTGAAGGGGAGACTCGGCTGGGTTCTGCTCTGAAGACTCCATGCCTATGGCGGAAGGAGCTCATCAACCTTCCGAGCTGGACGGCTCCGGCAAGTAAGGGCACTCTGCCTCCTCCTCCGCCTCCTCCTCCGGCGAGTGATCAGGGCACTCAGCCTCCTTCTCCGGCGCGTGGCAGCACTCCGCCGCCTCCTCCTCCTCCTCCGGCGAGTGATCAGGGCACTCAGCCTCCTTCTCCGGCGCGTGGCGGCACTCCGCCTCCTTCTCCGCCTGCGCCGGCGCGCCAAAGCAGCGAGTCTCCTCCTTCTTCGCCTCATCAGCAAGGGCGGAAGAGACCCGCCGCCGCTCTGGCTGCTCCGGCGCGTCGTAGTCCTTCTCCTCCGCCTCGTAAGCAAGGAAAGAAGACAGCCGCAGCCGCTCCGTCTGCTCTGTCGGCGTCTAGCAGTACAGCTGCCAGAGGCGGGAGGCAATACAGATTCAGTCCTTCTCTGAAGACTCCAGAGAAGTTACCATACGAGAGGACCGAGGAGGAAACCAGGAAGATCGTGCGAGCCGAAGTGACAAACTTCTTTGAAGGGGTGAAAGCAAAGAAACATCCACCTCTGGAGGAGAAGGTAGATCAGGTGAAAGCAAAGCGCACTCTGGCTGCCCTGACAAAACCACCAAAGTCTCCGCCGAGAGGCAACTATGAGCGCATTCTTGCAAAGACATATGCCGAAGCGGAGCGGTCGGGAAGTACTGTCAGTGATCAAAGGTTAAAAGAACGACGAGCTGGGAAAAAAATTGCCCAGCTCGGCGAACAAGCGAACCAATCGTGCCCCCCGCTCAAGGTGTCAAAAGACATCGTCGCTAATGATCCGAGGATGGCGGCCGGTTATAGCAATCTTGGAGATTACCTGCCCGACGATGTACATTATGAAATCATGGAGGTCGACGAACACAAATACCATACGGGAAGCCTCTCGTCAAAGATGAAAGATCTCTAACAACGATGATGCAAAGATTACATGATTGGTACATGAAAACCTGCAGAGAGTCTGATGGGATGAATACTTTGACGCTGAGAGTTAAACCGGAGCATGACCTCGTTGGAATTGAACTGCTGAATGTTCCATTTGAGGATTTCTTCCAGTTTTACAATCAAAAGGCCCTCGATAAAACAACGATCACTTGCTACTATCTGTAAGTAGTACTACTTCTGTCATTAAGTCTCTCTATATAGGTCAGCTCTTTCATTGCATGTATTTATAATTATCCTCACTATATTATGCAGATTGAAGATCGCCGAATTGAAGAAAAGACAAATCGGTGATATTGGGTTCATTAACACAAATCTCATAGATGCATATACGGTTGAAAAACATGCCAAAGAAGCCGAGGCCAACTTGCTACGATCATTGGTATTAAATCAAAACAAAGATATAATACTCTTTCCTTACAACTTCAAGTGAGTGTTACTGTCTTGTGCATATTCGGTTTCCCTTATTAGTCCAGGTTATGGTAATGTAATTGATGACTTATGCATGCATGCGCAGCTTCCACTATATTCTCCTAGAGATTAAGCTTGAGCAGGGAGTAGTAACCGTCTTAGACTTGAGACGAAAAGATCCCCAGGACTATGCGAACATGACTCAAATGCTTGAGAAGTAAGTTAAATCGATCATTATCCACCATATCAGCAACTTTATTCATTTCCTGATATCAAGTAATTGTTTTCTTTGTCTGGCAGGGTTTGGAGAAAATTCACCACAAAAGCTCCGGGACTGCCGAAGAAGCTGCAATTTAAACACCCGAAAGTAAGTACTATAGTAGCATGTTCCGCGCATCTCCTAGTGATTCAAGCGCTAGTTTCATCAATACCATTTAGCATGCTTGCTTATCAGTTTGATTGACCTCTATTTCTTGTAAAGTGGTTGTGGCAGGAAGCCGGGAATAATTACTGTGGATACTACGTTTGCGAGTCCATCCGCTACACAACCTGTGAGCGGGGCTACTCTGACGAACAATATGAAGTGTGTAAGCAATAATATTCACAATTTTATTTTATTACCATCATTTCTGTTGAGTTTTATTTATTCATATATATATATATGTATTGACCCCCTTCTTCAAATTAGATGTTTCGGAAGCGGGATGAACTCCTAGCACCAGATCGTATGCGAGCAATTCAAGAGGAATTGGCGGCATTCTTCCTTGAGCACGTGATCGCTAAAAACGGACAATACTATGTGGACCCTGTGTTCTGACAATTTAATTAGGAGATTGTATTGTAAGAGATAATTATTGTATATATGTAGCCGGTAGTGTCGAATAGATATACGAGAACTTGTTGTTCGACCAATCTCTCGGAGAAGGAGAGGTGGTCGATATCACTTCTCTCTGTATGCATATGTTCATGACGATCTTCGGTTTCCTTCATTTGATTACTAGCTAGCGTGTCTAGTCCTCTCCATACGTATATAGTATGTAGCGTCGACCAAGCACGGAGATAAGAGAGGACACTTCTCTCTATTAATTAGCTAGCTAACACAATATATGAAACACCTAAATTAACCCCCCAAAACCCCCCCAACCTCACCCCCTTTCAAAAAAAAACAAAAACCCCAGCCCCTGAAATGCTGACGCGTGGATGCCTATTGGTCCCGGTTGGTGACACCAACCAGGACAAAAGGCCCTGCCTATTGGTCCCGGTTGGTGGCACCAACCGGGACAAAAGGCCCCCCTGCCTGGGCTGGCAGCAGCGGCCACGTGGAGGACCTTCTGTCCCGGTTCGTGTAAGAACCGGGGCTAAAGGGTTAGGGCTTTAGTAACGACCCTTTAGTCCCGGTTCAAAAACCGGGACAAAAGGCCCTTATAAACCGGAGTAAAAGCCCCATTTCCTACTAGTGATTCCAGTTCATTCAATGGAACTTTTAACCTGCTGGTGTGTCAATGCATTGTTCACTGCTTAGTAATTCAAAAGATAAACCATGGTAGTTTTTCCTTTGACGCTCTAAAAAATGAACAAAAGTAGAACTTCAATTAATATGGGACAGAGAATGAAAGTACATACTAGTGCTCAGGAATAGAATTACAATAAGATAATTAAGATGGTGCAATACCAGCTGCGAGATTCAATTCTGTCCACGGCACAACCAAAATAAGGCGTACCTCAGATTCAACGCTACAAAATGTGTATATAAAATAGCTATACCAATAAACAGAGATGTTCGCAAAGATCATAAGGTTTTCGCCGTCCTTATTTGCACGCAAACCACAGAGTTATGGCGAGTGAGACGTGCATGCCTCCATGCGGTTGATGGCATATGATAGCTAGGCCAGTTGTCAACGGGTGAAGGAGCCTTCCAGGAAAGCTGCTAGCCGCTGTCAGCTTCAGCTTGCCCCCAAACACCAGGTACGTCTTTAGTCTGACTGTTGTGAAAAATCATGACAGCAGACCAGGAATGGACAAATTAAGATCTGCAACCTAACAATTTCCTGAAAGGCAGAAAAGTGCGCAGTTAGGGTTTAGGGTTTAAAACATCAGCTTAAAGAATTTTGTTAGGCAGCAAAATTATCAAACAACACGTTACGCAGATGTACAGATTCTCATTCTTTTTCTTTGGAAGACGTACAGATACAATTTGAAACAGTCATGGCTATAGGCATGTTAGGCTGTTTTTATGCGGACCGTTGAATGGTTCAACACAGGGATGCGGTCCCTGTCGGCAATCCCCTATCACTCTTCCACCCTGTTAGCTGCCACAGGAGCATCGTTGCAACTTTGCAACTCAGACTCTGATGCAACCAACAGGTGCAAGCAAGAACCACAACGCAAATGGCAGCCGTGGGTGTCTCTTCACCTCTTCTCCTCCTACTACTCCTTGCTGCCACCAGCGAGGCCATCACGTTTTACATCACCAACGGGTGTCCCTACACCATATGGCCAGCGGCTCTGCCGATTGGCCGTGGCATGCAGCTTGACCGGTTAACATTTGAGAAAGCATAGGCTTTCCTACACCCTCTTATCTAGCCATTCATTTCTGCATCAAGATTCGTGCGAGCACTTTTCTCTTTTTTGTTTCTCCCAAATAAAACAACATATGAACTTCAAACTTGGCAGGTCAACAAAACATTCTAACTAGAATGTTGGAAAAAACTTTTAGAATTTTTCATGCAATATAAATACTAAAAAGTACATTTTTAATAAAAAATCTAATTTCGTATATTTATGTTTAACAAAAATATCTGAAAGTTTTTTCTCACATTCTAGTTAGAACGTTTTGGTGTCTTGCAAAGTTTGAAGTTCATGTATTATTTCGTTTTGAAGAAACAAAAAAAGAAAATCTGATGTAAGAAGTTAGGTGTGTAGCACGGATCTTAAAGCAACATTATAGCGTATGGATAGCAGGTGTCCAGAATCTGAGCTTTATAAATCCGCGTCCCAACTTGACCCAGGCAAGGACTGGACCCTCAACACAGGCCAGCCCAACAGCACGCGCCTGTGGGCACGCACGGGCTGCTCGTTGGACGGCAATGGCACCGGGATGTGCCAAACAGGCAACTGCGGCAGCTTGCTCGCCTGCAAAGCCAATGGTCAGCCACCCAACACCATCGCGGAGTTTATGCTCGGCGGCTTCAACAATCAGGATTTCTTCGACATCTCCTTGGTTGAAGGCTTCAACGTGCCCATGGACTTCCTGCCGGTGCCGGCCAAGGGAGGGCCAGGGTGCAACAAGGGGCCACGCTGCAGAGCTAACATAGCGGCGCAGTGCCCGACCAGTCTGAAGGCGCCGGGGGGTTGTAACAACCCGTGCACGGTGTTCAAGCACGATAGGTACTGCTGTACCGGGAGCGCGGCAAGCAACTGCAGCACCACGGACTACTCGGACTTCTTTAAGCAGATGTGCCCAGATGCCTACAGCTACCCCATGGATGATTCCACCAGCACTTTCAGTTGCCCGGCGGGCACCAACTACAAGGTAGTCTTTTGTCCCTTGACCAATCAAGCAGTATCGCCTAGTCCTCTGCCTGCACCCCCGGCTGAGGTAAAGCCTACTGGGCCAACAACCATGAAACCCAAATCCTCCACTATAAGAACAGTTGTTGCGATTTTAGCTCCTATAGGCGGCTTCATCTTTCTGCATCTCATCACTTTCTATTTATGTAAACGAAGAATCCAACGACGGCATGAGATGCAGGAAGAGAAAGAGTTTGGGGAGCTACAAGGAACACCAATGAGGTTCACATTTCAACAGCTAAAAGCAGCAACCGAGCAATTCACAGAAAAGCTCGGGGAAGGAGGATTTGGGTCTGTTTTTAAGGGGCAATTTGGTGATGAAAGGATTGCAGTAAAACGTTTGGATCGATCTGGTCAGGGCAGAAGAGAATATTCGGCAGAGGTTCAGACAATTGGCAGCATCCATCATATTAACCTGGTGAGGTTGATTGGTTTTTGTGCAGAGAAATCACATAGGCTCTTGGTATATGAGTACATGAGGATCCTTGGACAAATGAATCTATTGTCGACATGACAATGATGCACCTCCTCTAGATTGGAGCAAGCGGTGCAAGATTATCACTCACATAGCCAAGGGCCTCTTGTATCTTCATGGGGAGTGCACAAAACGAATTGCTCATTTGGATCTCAAACCACAAAACATCCTCTTAGACGATGACTTCAATGCTGAACTTTCTGATTTGGACTATGCAAGCTCATAGACAGGGATATATATGAGCCAAGTGGTTGATGGATTATGGATGGGCTTAGGCCCATATAAGACAATAATCCCTAGTTAATCTCTAAGGCCCATGCATGTGTATGGCAAGTGGTGGGAAGTGTGAAAAGTTTAGTCCCATACTGCTATAGTAAGAAGAGTGAGACCTCTTAATAAGGGCTGCTCTACCACTTGCTATTGGGAGCTTGGGAATAGGAGCTGTACACGCGTGCTCCTCCTCCTCCGCCGCCTGCCACGCCTTGTCACGACGCGCGCGCGCGCCGCGGGTTGCGGGTTGGGTTGCGGGAATGAGCCGAGCCGAAGCTTATTTTTGCCGCTCAGGAATGGTTAATTAATTAACGAGTCGCTTATGGAAGCGCCACTGTCCGAGAACTCACTCCCTCTCGTATAACCCTAGCCATCATCTATTGTTCCTCTCTCTGTGCTGCTTCCGGCGATCCCATCCCGACGACCGCGTGCACGGTTGGTCGGGAGAGCAGGTGCCTCCGGAACCCTGTCGTTCGAGATCTTGCTCGGGAGAACGGCAATAAGATTTTTGGGGAGTGTCGGTGTCAAAACCGGCGGATCTCGGGTAGGGGGTCCTGAACTGTGCGTCTGAGGATCGAAGGTAACATGAGACAGGGACACGATGTTTACCCAGGTTCGGGCCCTCATGATGGAGGTAATACCCTACTTCCTGCTTGATTATCTTGGATGAATATGGGGTTTACAAGAGTTGATCTACCTCGAGATCGTAATGGCTAAACCCTAGATGTCTAGCATGTATGACTATGATTCCCCTACGGACTATACCCTCCGGTTTATATAGACACCGGAGGGGCCTAGGGTTGTACAGAGTCGGTTCACAGAGGAAGGAATCTTCATATCCGAACGCCAAGCTTGCCTTCCACGCCAAGGAGAGTCCAATCTAGACACGGGAGGAAGTCTTCTATCTTGTATCTTCACGGCCCATTAGTCCGGCCCATGTCACATAGCCCGGACGCCCGAGGACCCGTTAATCCAGGACACCCTCAGGGAGCGTCTCGACACGACTGCTCCCGATCCGTCCCCGTCTTCGTCCGCCTCTGCTTCCACTACTTCATCTACATCAACTCCATGGCTGACGACGAAGTCGCCAAGAAGAAGGCCTTGGCTGATGCCGAGGCTGCTGCTGTTGCCGCCGCGTTGGCCTGGCCAACCGGAGGGTATGACCCGTTCATCCCCTATTTCCTCGTTCATGTGCTAGCCGTATATATGTTGTTCATAGAAGTTTCGGTTCTATGTACTGTACGTGGTCACATGCTTAGGTATCGGTATGAGATGCATACCGTATTTTCCATGTTTACTGTCTACTCGTGGATTGGATTAATCGAGAAAGTGCTAATATTTCTAACAATCCGAAAACCTTATTTTAGGCACTTTTTGACTCATGGCTTCGCCGCTACTCTGAAACCGGAAAAGTTTACTGGAACGCATTTTAAGCGTTGGCAGACGAGGACTACCTTGTGGCTCACAGACAATGAACGTGTTCTGGGTTGGTGGTGTGTCTCCCACGGTAACGATTGCTCCTGAACAGGAGAATGCGTTTAGGGAGGCAACCACCATCTTTGTGGGAGCCATTCTTACTGTGATCGGAGACAAGCTAGTCGACGCATATCTCCATATGCGTGTTGCCTAGAATTTGTGGGATGCGCTCGAAGCAAAGTTCGGCGCAACCGATGCTGGAAGCGAGTTGTATGCTATGGAGCAGTTCCATGATTACAAAATGGTTGATAACCGTTCCGTATTGGACCAGGCCCATGAGATACAATGCAGCTCTAAGGAGCTGGAGCTCCTGAAGTGTGAGTTACCGGACAAGTTTGTTGCGGGTTGCATTATTGCAAAACTCCCTCCTGGATGGAGGAACTTTGCTACTTCTCTCAAGCACTTGAGACGTGAATTCTCTGTTGAGGATGTCATAGGTCATCTAAGTGTTGAGCAGAACTCGAGAGCAAAGGACTCACACGTGAAAGGGGCAGAGGGTTCTTCTAGTGCCAATGTGGTGCAGAAGAACTCCCACAAGTTCAAGGGAAAGAACTTTGTCCTGCAAAATACTACCTTCAAGAAGAAGCGTAAGAAGAAACATAAGAAGAGAGATGGCTGCTTCACGTGTGGTTCAGAGGAACATTTGGCAAACAAGTGCCCAAACAAGTATAAGAAGCCAGGAAAGGACACAAAGTCTGTCAATATGACTCTGGGCAACAATGATGCGGCATCAGGGTATGGTAATCTGTTTACCATACTGTCAGTTTGTCAGTCCACCGATTGGTGGGTTAACACTGGGGCCAATATTCATGTGTGTGCTGATGTGTCTTTGTTTTCTTCTTACCAGGTCACACGAGATTGTTCCGTCCTGATGGGGTACGGCTCGCATGCTTCTGTTCATGGTGTTGGCACGGTAGATCTGAAGTTTACTTTGGGAAAGATCGTGCAACTGAAGAACTTGCAGCATGTCCCCGCTATCAAGAAGAATCTTGTTAGTGGCTCCCTTCTATATAAAGAAGGGTTTAAGTTAGTATTTGAGTCTAACAAAGTAGTCGTATCTCGGTATGGACTATTTGTTGGCAAAGGATATGATTGTGGTGGTTTGTTCCACCTTTCCCTGGAGGATTTCTGTAATAAAGTTGTGAACCAAATTCATTCTAATATGAACGAATGTGAGGTTTGGCATTCACGTCTTTGTCACATAAATTTCGGTTGTATGACGCGGCCGGCTAAGATGAACCTAATCCCGAGTTTCACTTTAGCCAAAGTCTCTAAGTGCCATGCGTGTGTGCAAGCAAAGCAACCTCAACCTCGTAAGCCTCACAAGCCTGTGAATGAGAGCCACCTGGCACCACTAGAGCTCATACATTCAGATCTCTGTGAGATGAATGGTGTGTTGACTAAAGGTGGAAAGAAATAGTTCATGACTTTGGTTGATGATTCCACTAGATTCTGTTATGTGTATTTGTTAAATACAAAGGATGAGGCTCTACACTACTTCAAAATCTATAAGGCTAAAGTTGAGAACCAACTTGAGAAGAAAATAAAACGAGTCTGATCTGATCGTGGTGGAGAGTACTGTTCTAGTGAGTTTGATTTATTCTGTGCGGAACATGGTATTATTCATGAGAGGACGCCTCCCTATTCACCCCAGTCAAACGGGGTTGCCGAACGAAAAAATCGTACTCTAAAATATTTGGCTAACGCCATGTTAGATACATCGGGTTTATCAAAGGCATGGTGGGGGGGGCTGTATTGACATCATGTCATGTCCTGAATAAAGTTCCCACGAAGGATAATGATACTACTCCCTATGAGCAATGGGAAAAGAAGAGAACTACACTCTCTTACTTGCGCACTTGGGTCTGTTTGGCGAATGTCAATGTGCCGATCCCCAAAAAGCGTAAGCTTGGACCAAAGACCGTGGACTGCGTTAATTTGGGCTACGCTAGGAATAGCGTTGGCTATAGTTTTCTAGTAGTGAAATCTGAGGTAGCAGAAAGTCGGTACAATCATAGAGTCTAAGGATGTTACATTCTTTGAGGATATTTTCCCATGAGAGATATGCAAAGCACTTTTAGACTGGAATCTGATGAGACTCCTGAACCTGCCATTCTGATGGAATACTATGAACACAAAAGTGATGAAAGTTCCACGGAGGATGACGAGGAAGCTCCTATTAGGAGCAAGAGACAAAGGACTGCAAAGTCTTCTGGTGATGATTTCCTCATGTACCTCGTGGATGATGACACTCCCAGTTCCATTTCAGAAGCTAATGCATCTCCGGATGCTGACTACTGGAAGGATGCGGTCCGTAGCGTGATGGATTCCATTTTGGCAAACGGGACATGCGAGATCACTGATCGTCCTTATGGTTGCCAACCATTGGGATGTAAGTGGGTGTTCAAGAGAAAGCTTAGGCCCGATGGTACTGTTGAGAAGTACAAGGCTAGGCTTGTGGCCAAGGGTTATACCCAAAAGGAAGAAGAGGATTTCTTCGATACTTACTCACCTGTAGCTAGGCTGACAACCATTCGAGTGTTACTCGCTTTGGCTGCCTCGCATGGTCTTCTCGTTCATCATATGGACGTTAAGACGGCTTTCCTTAACAGAGAGCTAGACGAGGAAATTTACATGCAACAGCCAGATGGCTTTGTAGTAAATGGTCAGGAAAGAAAGGTGTGTAACTTAGTGAAATCTTTGTATGGCCTGAAACAAGCGCCTAAGCAATGGCATGAGAAGTTTAATACAACTTTGAAATCTGTTGGCTTTGTTGTTAACGAAGCTAACAAATGTGTATACTATTGCTATGGTGGGGGCGAAGGATGAAGGAAATATGCCCTAGAGGCAATAATAAAGTTGTTATTTATATTTCCTTATATCATGATAAATGTTTATTATCCACGATAGAATTGTATTAACCGGAAACTTAGTACATGTGTGAATACATAGACAAACAAAGTGTCACTAGTATGCCTCTACTTGACTAGCTCGTTAATCAAAGATGGTTAAGTATCCTTGCCATAGACAAAGAGTTGTCATTTGATAAACGAGATCACATCATTAGAGAATGATGTGATTGACTTGACCCATCGGTTAGCTTAGCACTATGATCATTTAGTTTACTGCTATTGCTTTCTCCATAACTTATACATGTTCTATGACTATGAGATTATGCAACTCCCGAATACCAGAGGAACACTTAGTGTGCTATCAAACGTCACAACATAACTGGGTGATCATAAAGATGCTCTACAAAGTGTCTCCAATGGTGTTTGTTGGGTTGGCATAGATCAATATTAGGATTTGTCACTCCGTGTTTCGGAGAGGTATCTCTGTGCCCTCTCGGTAATGCACATCACTATAAGCCTTGCAAGCAATGTGACTAATGAGTTAGTTACGGGATGATGCATTACGGAACGAGTAAAGAGACTTGCCGGTAACGAGATTGAACTAGGTATTGAGATACCGACGATCGAATCTCAGGCAAGTAACATACCGATGACAAAGGGAACAACGTATGTTGTTATGCGGTTTGACCGATAAAGATCTTCATAGAATATGTAGGAACCAATATGAGCATCCAGGTTCCGCTATTGGTTATTGACCGGAGATGAGTCTCGGTCATGTCTACATAGTTCTCGAACCCGTAGGGTCCGCACGCTTAACGTTCGGTGACGATCGGTATTATGAGTTTATGTGTTTTGATGTACCGAAGGTAGTTCAGAGTCCCGGATATGATCACAGACACGACGAGGAGTCTCGAAATGGTCAAGACATAAAGATCAATATATTGGATGACTATGTTTGGACATCGGAATGGTTCCGGATGAGTTCGGGCATTTACCGGAGTATCGGGAGGTTACCGGAACCCCCCGGGGTGTGTATGGGCCTTATTGGGCCTTAGTGGGAGAGAGGAGGAGGCGACCAAGGTGGGGGAGCCCCACCCCCAAGCGCAATCCGAATTGGGTGGGGGTCAGGCCCCCTTTCCTTCTCCCTCTCTCCTCCTTCCTTCCTCTCCTACTCCAACTAGGGAGGGGGGGGGGAATCCTACTCCCGGTGGGAGTAGGACTCCCCCCAGGACGCGCCATAGAGAAGTCCGGCCCTCCCCTCCTCCACTCCTTTATACGGGGGAGGGGGGCACCCATAGACACAGAAGTTGATTGATTAGCCGTGTGCGGTGCCCCCTCCACCATATTCCACCTCGGTCATATTGTTGCAGTGCTTAGGCGAAGCCCTGCGCCGTAGCTTCATCATCACCGTCATCACGCCGTCGTGTTGACGAAACTCTCCCGCGACCTCAGCTATATCTAGAGTTCGTGGGACCTCACCGAGCTGAACGTGTGCTGATCACGGAGGTGCCGTATCTTCGGTGCTAGGATCGGTCGGATCGTGAAGACGTTCGACTACATCAACCGTGTTGTCATAACGCTTCCGCTTATGGTCGTCTACGAGGGTACGTAGACAACACTCTCCCCTCTTGTTGCTATGCATCACCTAGATAGATCTTGCGTGTGCGTAGGATTTTCTTTGAAATTACTACGTTCCTTGCTACCTCTTGAGCACTGCGTTAGTTTTCCCTTGAAGAGGAAAGGGTGATGCAGTAAAGTGGCGTAAGTATTTCCCTCAGTTTTTTAGAACCAAAGTATCAATCGAGTAGGAGACCACGCTCGAGTCCCACGCAGCTACACAAACAAACAAGAACCTCGCAACCAACGCGATAAAGGGGTTGTCAGTCCCTTCACGGTCACTTACGAGAGTGACATCTGATAGATTTGATAATATTATATTTTTGGTATTTTATGATAAAGAGAAAATAAATATTGCAAAGTAAAATAAACGGCAAAAGAAATAGCTTGTTGTTGGGAGATTAATATGATGAAAAATAGACCCGGGGGCCATAGGTTTCACTAGTGGCTTCTCTCAACATAGCATAAGTATCACGGTGGGTAAACAAATTACTGTCGAGCAATTGACAGAACTGAGCATAGTTATGAGAATATCTAGGTATGATCATGTATATAGGCATCATGTCCACGAAAAGTAGAGCGAAACGATTCTGCATCTACTACTATTACTCCACACATCGACCGCTATCCAGCATGCATCTAGAGTATTAAGTTCATAAGAACAGAGTAATGCTTTAAGTAAGATGACAAGATGTAGAGGGATAAACTAATGCAATATGATATAAACCCCATCCTTTTATCCTCGATGGCAACAATACAATACGTGCCTTGCTACCCCTACTGTCACTGGGAAAGGACACCACAAGATTCAACCCAAAGCTAAGCACTTCTCCCATTGCAAGAAAGATCAATCTAGTAGGCCAAACCAAACTGATAATTCGAAGAGACTTGCAAAGATAACCAATCATACATAAAAGAATTCAGAGGAGATTCAAATATTGTTCATAGATAATCTTGATCATAAACCCACAATTCTTCAGATCTCGACAAACACACCGCAAAAAGAAGAGTTACATCAAATAGATCTCCAAGAGAATCAAGGAGAACTTTGTATTGAGATCCAAAGAGAGAGAAGGAGCCATCTAGCTAATAACTATGGACCCGAAGGTCTGAGGTAAACTACTCACACATCATCGGAGAGGCTATGGTATTGATGTAGAAGCCCTCCGTGGTTAATGCCCCCTCTGGCGGAGCGCTGGAAAAGGCCCCAAGATGGGATCTCACGGGTAGGAAGGTTGCGGCGGTGGAAATAGGGTTTTGGCTCCGTGTCTGATGGTTTGGGTGTATGTAGGTATATATAGGAGGAAGAAGTAGGTCGGTGGAGCCACGAGGGGCCCACGAGGGTGGAGGGCGCGCCCAGGGGGGTAGGCGCGCCCCCTACCTTGTGGCTTCCTCGTGTGTTGCTTGACGTCCACTCCAAGTCCTCTGGATCACGTTTGTTCCGAAAATCACGTTCCTGAAGATTTCATTCCGTTTGGACTCCGTTTGATATTCTTTTTCTGCGAAACACTGAAATAGGCAAAAAAACATCAATTTGGGCTGGGCCTCCGGTTAATAGGTTAGTCCCAAAAATAATATAAAAGTGTATAATAAAGCCCATTAAACATCCAAAACATAATATAATATAGCATGGAACAATCAAAATTATAGATACGTTGGAGACGTATCAAGCATCCCTAAGCTTAATTCCTGCTCGTCCTCGAGTAGGTAAATGATAAAAACAGATTTTTTTTATGTGGACTGCTACTTGGCATAATTTTCAATGTAATTCTCTTATTTGTGGTATCAATATTCAAATTCAAAAGATTCAAGATAAAAGTTTAATATTGACATAAAAGTAATAATACTTCAAGCATACTTACTAAGCAATTATGTCTTCTCAAAATAACATGGCCAAAGAAAGTTCATCCCTACAAAATCATATAGTTTGGTCATGCTCCATCTTTGTCACACAAAATATTCAAATCATGCACAACCCCGGATTCAGCCAAGCAATTGTTTCGTACTTTAGAATTTTCAAACTTTTTCAACTTTCACGCAATACATGAGCGTGAGCCATGGATATAGCACTATGGGTGGAATTGAATATGATGATGGGGGTTATGTGGAGAAGACAAAAAAGGAGAAAGTCTCGCATTGACGCGGCTAATCAACGGGCTAGGGAGATGCCCATTGATTGATATCAATGCAAGGAGTAGGGATTGCCATGCAACGGATGCACTAGAGCTATAAATGTATGAAAGCTCAACAAAAGAAACTAAGAGGGTGTGCATCCAACTTTCTTGCTCACGAAGACCTATGGCAGTTGAGGAAGCCCATTGTTGGAATATACAAGCCAAGTTCTATAATGAAAAATTCCCACTAGTATATGAAAGTCATAAAACAAAAGAATCTCTATCATAAAAATCATGGTGCTACTTTGAAGCACAAGTGCGGAAAAAGGATAGTAACATTGCCCCTTTTTATTTTCTCTTTTTTTGGGGATTTTTTTATTTGGCCTTTCTCTTTTTTTGGGACAGTGCTCTAGGAATGATGATCATTACACTTCTATTTATTTACGACTCAACGATTACAACTCGATACTAGAACAAAGTATGACTCTATATGAATGCCTCCGGCGGTGTACCGGGATGGGCAATGAATCAAGAGTGACATGTATGAAATAATGAGCATGGTGGCTTTGCCACAAATACGATGTCAACTACATGATCATGCAAGGCAATATGACAATGATGAAACGTTGATAAATGGAACGGTGGAAAGTTGCATGGCAATATATCTCGGAATGGCTATGGAAATGCCATAATAGGTAGGTATGGTGGCTGTTTTGAGGAAGATATAAGGAGGTTAATGTGTGATAGAGCGTATCATATCACGGGGTTCGGATGCACCGGCGAAGTTTGCACCAACTCTCAAGGTGAGAAAAGGCAATGCACGGTACCGAAGAGGCTAGCAATGATGGAAGGGTAAGAGTGCGTATAATCCATGGACTCAACATTAGTCATAAAGAACTCACATACTTATTGCAAAAATCTACAAGTCATCAAAACAAAGAACTACACACATGCTCCTAGGGGAAGGGTTGGTAGGAGTTAACCATCGCGTGATCCCGACCTCCACACAAAGGATGACACTCAAAGGACACCTCATGTTTCAATTTGTTACACAACGGTTACCATAAGCGCATGCTACGGGACTTGCCAACTTCAACACAAGTATTTCTCAAATTCACAATTACTCAACTAGCACAACTTTAATATCACTACCTCCATATCTCAAAACAATCATCAAGCATCATACTTTTCTTAGTATTCAACGCACTTATAAGAAAGTTTTTACTAATCCTGGATGCTTGTCGTATTAAGACTAATTTCTCAATATAAGGAAATTACCATGCTGTTTTGTAGGACTCTCAAAATGATATAAGTGAAGCATGAGAGAAAAATATTTTCTATAAAACAAAACTACCACCGTGCTCTAAAAGATATAAGTGAAGCACTAGAGCAAAAACTATATAGCTCAAAAGATATAAGTGAAGCACATAGAGTATTCTAATAAATTCCGAATCATTTGTGTCTCTCTCAAAAGGTGTGGTAAACTAAAAAGCAAAGACTCAAATCATACAAGACGCTCCAAGCAAAACACATATCATGTGGTAAATAAAAATATAGCTCCAAGTAAAGTTACCGATGGACGAAGATGAAAGAGGGGATGCCTTCCGGGGCATCCCCATGCTTTGGCTTTTTGGTGTCCTTGTATTTACCTTGGGGTGCCTTGGGCATCCCCAAGCTTAGGCTCCTGCCACTCCTTGTTCCATAATCCATCAAATCCTTACCCAAAACTTGAAAACTTCGCAACACAAAACTTAACAGAAAATCTCGTGAGCTCCGTTAGCGAAAGAAAACAAAACACCACTTCAAGGTACTGTAATGAACTCATTCTTTATTTGTATTGGTGTTAAACCTACTGTATTCCAACTTCTCTATGGTTATAAACTATTTTACTAGCCATAGATTCATCAAAATAAGCAAACAACACACGAAAAACAGAATCTGTCAAAAACAGAATAGTCTGTAGTAATCTGTAACTAACGCAAACTTCTGGAACTCAGAAAAATCCACAAAAATAGGACGACCTAGATAATTTGTTTATTGATCAGCTTAAATTGGAATGAATATTTTATCACGTTCTGGTGATTTTTAACAATTGTTTTCGTGAACAGAAAGTTTCTGGAATTTTCAGCAAGATCAAATAACTATCATGCAAGAAGATCCTATAGGTTCAACTTGGCACAAACACTAATTAAAACATAAAAACACGTCTAACCAGAAGCCGTATCAAAGATTTATTACCAAACAGAAGCAAAAAACAAAAAACCTAAAATAAAATTGGTCTCCTCCCAACAAGCGCTATCGTTTAACGCCCCTAGCTAGGCATAAAAGCAAGGATAGATCTAGGTATTGCCATCTTTGGTAGGCAATTCTTCCATAAGACACCTATAAGCCCTAGGAGTTTCTTCCTTTTTATTAATTATCAAACTGCTAGGCACGAAATCGAGAAAATCCTTTGTAGCAAACGGTTCCTTAATGATAGCAAAAAGATTGGGATGAACACTTATTGACTTTAGATCCGCAGTTTCCTTACTAGAGGATTCACCCTTATTTTTAGGAACATAAACAAGCTTGGCAATTTTGGTAGGAGGATTTGGAGTATTTTTAACGGAAGAAAAAGCGGACCCCAAGTTGGCGATAATTCCCTCAAGTTTATCGATTCTAGTAGAATCTTGATCTATCCTTTCATTAACTATGGGTTCTTTTTCCTTAAAACTTTTCAGAGTAACTCCCACCTTAGATCCATATTGGGTAATTTGGTTGTGGATCTTTTTATCCAAATTCTCAATCAATTCCATAGTAGCCACTTTATTTTCAATAATTTCAAGCCTTTGCATCACATGTTCCAAAGTTAACATAGTTCCATTAACCAAAAGAGGTGGTGAGCCAAACAAATCTATCATAGCATTATAAGAGTCAAAAGTATGGCTACCCAAGAAATTCCCTCCGGTAATGGTATCAAGAACATATCTATACCAAGGAGTAGTGCCTACATAAAAATTGCGGAGAAGAACGGAAGTAGATTGCTTCCTGGTAGATCTATTTTGAGCATTGCAAATTCTATACCAAGCATCTTTTAGATTTTCTCCCTCCCTTTGTTTAAAATTAAGAACTTCATTCTCGGGAAATAACGGAGTAGATAAAGGACTAGCCATAATGACGAAGCAAGCAAAAAGAGGCGAACAGAAAAGAAGGCGAATAAAACGGCAAGGGTGAAGTGGGGGAGAGGAAAACGAGAGGCAAATGGCAAATAATGTAATGCGAGGGAGATGAGTTTGTGATGGGTACTTGGTATGTCTTGACTTGTGCGTAGACTCCCCGACAACGGCGCCAGAAATCTTTCTTGCTACCTCTTGAGCACTGCGTTGGTTTTCCCTTGAAGAGGAAAGGGTGATGCAATAAAGTAGCGTAAGTATTTCCCTCAGTTTCTTAGAACCAAGGTATCAATCCAGTAGGAGACCACGCTCGAGTCCCACGCAGCTACACAAACAAACAAGAACCTCGCAACCAACGCGATAAAGGGGTTGTCAGTCCCTGCACGGTCACTTACAAGAGTGAGATCTGATAGATATGATAAGATAATATTTTTTGTATTTTATGATAAAGAGAAAATAAAGATTGCAAAGTTAAATAAACGGCAAAAGAAATAGCTTGTTGTTGGGAGATTAATATGATGGAAAATAGACCCGAGGGCCATAGGTTTCACTAGTGGCTTCTCTCAAGATAGCATAAGTATCACGGTGGGTAAACGAATTACTGTCGAGGAATTGATAGAATTGAGCATAGTTATGAGAATATCTATGTATGATCATGTATATAGGCATCACGTCCGCGACAAGTAGACCGAAACGATACTGCTTCTACTACTATTACTCCACACATCGACCGCTATCCAGCATGCATCTAGAGTATTAAGTTCATAAGAACAGAGTAATGCTTTAAGCAAGATGACATGATGTAGAGGGATAAACTCATGCAATATGATATAAACCCCATCTTTTTATCCTCGATGGCAACAATACAATACGTGCCTTGCTCCCCCTACTGTCACTCGGAAAGGACACCGCAAGATTGAAACCAAAGCTAAGCACTTCTCCCATTGCAAGAAAGATCAATCTAGTAGGCCAAACCAAACTGATAATTCAAAGAGACTTGCAAAGATAACTAATCATACATAAAAGAATTCAGAGGAGATTCAAATATTGTTCATAGATAATCTTGATCATAAACCCACAATTCATCAGATCTCGACAAACACACCGCAAAAAGAAGAGTTACATCAAATAGATCTCCAACAGAATCAAGGAGAACTTTGTATTAAGATCCAAAGAGAGAGAAGAAGCCATCTAGCTAATAACTATGGACCCGAAGGTCTGAGGTAAACTACTCACACATCATCAGAGAGGCTATGGTGTTGATGTAGAAGCCCTCCGTGATCAATGCCCCCTCCGGCGGAGCGCCGGAAAAGGCCCCAAGATGGGATCTCACGGGTACAGAAGGTTGTGGCGGTGGAAATAGGGCTTTGGCTCCGTGTCTGATGGTTTGGGGGTACGTAGGTATATATAGGAGGAAGAAGTAGGTCGGTGGAGCCACGAGGGGCCCACGAGGGTGGAGGGTGCGCCCAGGGGGTAGGCGCGCCCTCCTAGCTCGTGGCTTCCTCGTCTGTTGCTTGACGTCCACTCCAAGTCCTCTGGATCACGTTTGTTCCAAAAATCACGTTCCCGAAGATTTCATTCCGTTTGGACTCCGTTTGATATTCTTTTTCTGCGAAACACTCAAATAGGGAAAAACAGCAATTTGGGCTGGGCCTCCGGTTACTAGGTTAGTCCCCAAAATAATATAAAAGTGTATAATAAAGCCCGTTAAACATCCAAAACAGAATATAATATAGCATGGAACAATAAAAAATTATAGATACGTTGGAGACGTATCAAGCATCCCCAAGCTTAATTCCTGCTCGTCCTCGAGTAGTAAATGATAAAAACAGATTTTTTTATGTGGAATGCTACTTGGCATAATTTTCAATGTAATTCTCTTATTTGTGGTATGAATATTCAGATCCGAAAGATTCAAAATAAAAGTTTAATATTGACATAAGAGTAATAATACTTCAGGCATACTAACTAAGCAATTATGTCTTCTCAAAATAACACGGCCAAAGAAAGTTCATCCCTACAAAATCATATAGTTTGGTCATGCTCCATCTTTGTCACACAAAATATTCAAATCATGCACAACCTCGGATTCAGCCAAGCAATTGTTTCGTACTTTAGAATTTTCAAACTTTTTCAACTTTCACGCAATACATGAGCGTGAGCCATGGATATAGCACTATGGGTGGAATAGAATATGATGATGGGGGTTATGTGGAGAAGACAAAAAGGAGAAAGTCTCACATTGACGCGGCTAATCAACGGGCTAGGGAGATGCCCATCGAGTAATGTCAATGCAAGGAGTAGGGATTGCCATGCAACGGATGCACTAGAGCTATAAATGTATGAAACCTCAACAAAAGAAACTAAGTGGGTGTGCATCCAACTTGCTTTCTCACGAAGACCTAGGGCATTTGAGGAAGCCCATTGTTGGAATATACAAGCCAAGTTCTATAATGAAAAATTCCCACTAGTATATGAAAGTGATAAAACAAAGGACTCTCTATGATAAAAATCATGGTGCTGCTTTGAAGCACAAGTGCGGAAAAAGGATAGTAACATTGCCCCTTTTTATTTTCTCTTTTCTTTTTTTTGGGCCTTTCTTTTTTTATTTGGCCTTTCTCTTTTTTGGGACAATTCTCTATGAATGATGATCATCACACTTCTATTTATTTACAACTCGATACTAGAACAAAGTATGACTCTATATGAATGCCTCGGCGGTGTACCGGGATGGACAATGAATCAAGAGTGACATGTATGAAATAATGAGCATGGTGGGTTTGCCACAAATACGATGTCAACTACATGATCATGCAAGGCAATATGACAATGATGAAACGTGTCATGATAAACGGAACGGTGGAAAGTTGCATGCCAATATATCTCGGAATGGCTATGGAAATGCCATAATAGGTAGGTATGGTGGCTGTTTTGAGGAAGATATAAGGAGGTTTATGTGTGATAGAGCATATCATATCACGGGGTTTGGATGCACCGGCGAAGTTTGCACCAACTCTCAAGGTGAGAAAAGGCAATGCACGGTACCGAAGAGGCTAGCAATGATGGAAGGGTGAGAGTGCGTATAATCCATGGACTCAATATTAGTCATAAATAACTCACATACTTATTGCAAAAATCTACAAGTCATCAAAACAAAGCACTACACGCATGCTCCTAGGGGAAGGGTTGGTAGGAGTTAACCATCGCGCGATCCCGACCTCCACACAAAGGATGACACTCAAAGAACACCTCATGTTTCAAATTTGTTACACAACGGTTACCATACGTGCATGCTATAGGACATGCAATCTTCAACACAAGTATTTCTCAAATTCACAATTACTCAACTAGCACAACTTTAATATCACTACCTCCATATCTCAAAACAATCATCAAGCATCATACTTTTCTTAGTATTCAGCGCACTTATAAGAAAGTTTTTACTAATTCTGGATGCTTGTCGTATTAGGACTAATTTCTCAATTTAAGCAAATTACCTTGCTGTTTTCTAGGACTCTCAAAATGATATAAGTGAAGCATGAGAGAACAATAGTTTCTATAAAACAAAACTACCACCGTGCTCTAAAAGATATAAGTGAAGCACTAGAGCAAAAACTATATAGCTCCAAAGATATAAGTGAAGCACATAGAGTATTCTAATAAATTCCGAATCATTTGTGTCTCTCTCAAAAGGTGTGTACAGCAAGGATGATTGTGGTAAACTAAAAAGCAAAGACTCAAATCATACAAGACGCTCCAAGCAAAACACATATCATGTGGTGAATAAAAATATAGCTCCAAGTAAAGTTACCGATGGACGAAGACGAAAGAGGGGATGCCTTCCGAGGCATCCCCAAGCTTTGGCATTTTGGTGTCCTTAGATTTACCTTGGGTGTGGCACCCCGGCTCAGAGAAAACCGGAACGCCCCGTATTCCAGCCCAGAGATCAAGGAGAAGTCTTCTGGAATACGGCACTGCTTAGCATAGAACAAACCAGCTTGCTATTATTACACGAATATGAATACAAGGTCTCCGATATTACAATGAATAACATCGGCACGGCGACACTACGCCATCCTCAGTTGCTCTATGCAAGCAGTAGAACAACTCGAAGCAGCGGAACAACGACGACGGTGGTGAACTCCACTCCGCAGGGACTCTGGCTGGAACGCTTATCCTAGCTCACGAACACAGGGACAACACCAAACAAGCAAGCAATCCAGGCATGACCTGCAAGCTGGCACGATACGCCAGGTCAGTACATTGAATGTACTTGCAAGCTCACAATTAACCAGAAGCATTCAAGACAAACAACAGCATGGCAATTACAGGTTAAGCGGGAATTATCACGAGCTCATCGGAATAACAGGGCATCAACGATATGAACATGATACAGCTGGAACAATATGAGCATGGCATGAGCATATAAATCTGACGACACTAGCATGCAACATGATGACACTATATGCACTATTTATTCTGCTCGGGTTACTTCGTAACCATCACATGCATCACTTACCAACCTTTCAGATTTGGATTAGTTTCGCAGGCCCACGGTAGGTAGAATACTTGGGTCGCCTGTTGAGCCGTAATATAGACATCAGGAACATCTAAATGGGTGCTTTGGTTGATTTCAACTAGCCCTATATGTTCATGAGTTCTTCTAGTCTCCTTCGGCTGAAACCAATAACATTTGAAGACTACGACATTCGGTGGGTTTTCACCATAGAATAGAAGTTCATAAATTGCTTCAACTCTCCCATAATACTCGGTACCTCCTTCGCCGATAGCAGATACACAACAATTTGTAGACTTTCGGTCGGCCATAGATAGCTCTTTGCCATAGGTACGAAAGCGATACCCGTTGATGTCGTATTTGTCAAATGAACGGACCTTATAGTCAAAACCATTAGCGACTTGTCTCAATTCGGCGTCCATAGACTCTGAATTAGCCTACAAGTTTAATATGAAAGGATTGTTGCATTACGCACAAATTAGCGAATGAAACCGGGATAGCCGCCTACAAATTAGCCTACAAGTCTAATAGAAATTACCGTTTGTTTGAACCAAGAGATGAAACCGGGATAGCCGCCACCTTGCTTTGCGAGAAGCTCATACTCTTCGATAGAATCCTTTTGGATCACCGCTCCATATGAGAATAAGGCGACGTATCGACTGTATGAAATATCCAGGAATAAGAGCAGTTCAAAGGAAATAGAAGTTGCGAAACTATGTACCGAGAACTTACTCGATGTACGGCCGCACTTCTATCAGGTTGTTGAAGATATACAACGAAATGGTCCGCCATTGTTCGTTATCCAAAGATACTGGATTTGAAACACTGGCTGGTGCGAGATTCCCTTTGAATAGGCTGAGGTTGGATCCACTTCGGATTATGCAAATGACGATTTTTGGCTTCGTAGTGTGCTGTCACGAAGTTTGCCGCCTCCTCAGTGATGAATGCCTCAGCCATCGATGCTTCAATTCTACGTTTATTTTTACATTTTTGTCGAAGCGTCTTCTGCATCCTCTCAGTTGGGTAGCACCAACGATTTTGCATGGGCCCCCCCAATCTTGCCTCGGTCGGGAGATGCAAAATCAAATGTTGCATTGGATTAAAGAAGCCCAGTGGAAAGATCTGCTCTAACTTGCAGATCAACTCCGGCGCCAACTCTTCCATTTCTTCTAGCACGCCAGGCGATAGTTCTTTCGCACAAAGAACACGGAAGAAATAGCTGAGTTCTGCCAGTACTAGCCATTCATCCTCAGGGATGAAGCCACGCAACATCACCGGCATTACCCGCTCAATCCATATGTGCCAATCATGACTCTTGAGACCAAATATCTTCAATTTATCAAGACTGGCTCCCCTCTGTAGATTCGCTGCATACCCATCGGGGAACATCAACTGCATTTTCACCCACAAGATAATTTCCCTCATAGCCGGCCTTCCAAGATTGAACCATGCCTTTGGCTTCGTCCAGTTCTGCTTTCCTTTCGGTTCTTTCATGTTTTGTAACGGCCTATCACATAGCGCCTCCAGATCGACTCTAGCCTTAGTATTATCCTTTGACTTCCCATCTATGCCGAACAATGTACCAAAAAGTGCCTCGGCGATATT
>NC_057802.1:27767717-27777622 GCF_018294505.1 Triticum aestivum
GGGCGGCGGCGGCGGCGGCGGGGTGGGAGGAGAAGGGCGAGGCGAGGACGAAGTGAGTAACGGGCGGGGGGTACCTGCCGTTAGGCAAGTGCCCTCTTTGCCGTCCGCCAGCCTTTGCCGTCCGCCTTTCTGCCTCTTTGCCGTCCGCTAGCGGACGGCAAAGAGGTGGGCCGTTAGGATTTTTTCAAACGAGCGGGGGGTGGGGGCCACAACACTCTTTGCCGTCTGCCAGCGGACGGCAAAGATTCTTTGCTGTCAGCTGGCAGACGGCAAAGAGATGGCAGATGGCAAAGAGCTTCCTTGCCGTCAGCCTTTTCTTTGCCGTCTGCTTATGTTTAGCTGATGGCAAAGAGCTTCTTTGCCGTCAGCTAGCAGACGGCAAAGAGCTGGCAGATGGCAAATTAGCTGATTCCAGTAGTGATACATATAAGAATTCAGAGGAGATTCAAATATTGTTCATAGAAAATCTTGATCATAAACCCACAATTCATCGGATCTCGAGAAACACACCGCAAAAAGAACAGTTACATCAAATAGATCTCCAAGAGAATCGAGGAGAACTTTGTATTGATGTCCAAAGAGAGAGAAGAAGCCATCTAGGTAATAACTATGGACCCGAAGGTCTGAGGTAAACTACTCACACATCATCGGAGAGGCTATGGTGTTGATGTAGAAGCCCTCCGTGATCAATGCCCCCTCCGACAGAGCGCCGGAAAAGGCTCCAAGATGGGATCTCACGGGTACAGAAGGTTGCGGCAGTGGAAATAGGGTTTTGGCTCCGGATCTGATGGTTTGGGGGTACGTAGGTATATATAGGAGGAATAAGTAGGTCGGTGGAGCCACGAGGGGCCCACGAGGGTGGAGGGCGCGCCCATGGGGGTAGGCGCGCCCCCCTACCTCGTGGCTTCCTCGTCTGTTGCTTGACGTCCACTACAAGTCCTCTGGATCACGTTTGTTCCAAAAATCACGTTCCCGAAGATTTAATTCCCTTTGGACTCCATTTGATATTCTTTTTCTGCGAAACACTGAAATAGGCAAAAAAACAGCAATTTGGGTTGGGCCTCCGGTTAATAGGTTAGTCCCAAAAATAATATAAAAGTCTATAATAAAGCCCATTAAAATCCAAAACAGAATATAATATAGCGTGGAACAATAAAAAATTGTAGATACGTTGGAGACGTATCATTCCCGAACAGTGGCATCCGAGCCAGGTCTATGCGTAGATGTTATATGCACGAGTAGAACACAAAGAGTTGTGGGCGATAATAGTCATACGACTTACCAGCATGTCATACTTTGATTCGCCGGTATTGTTGGATGAAGCGGCTCAGACTGACATTATGCGTACGCTTACGCGAGACTGGTTCTACCGACGTGCTTCGCACACAAGTGGCTAGTGTGTGTCTGTTTCTCCAACTTTAGTTGAATCGACTGTGACTACGCCCGGTCCTTGTTGAAGGTTAAAATGGCACACTTGATGAAAAATTGTTGTGGTTTTGATGCGTAGGTAAGAACGGTTCTTGCTAAGCCTGTAGCAGCCACGTAAAACTTGCAACAACAAAGTAGATGACGTCTAACTTGTTTTTGTATGGCATGTTGTGATGTGATATGGTCAAGACGTGATGATATATAAATTGTTGTATGAGATGATCATGTTTTGTAACAGAGTTGTCGACAACTGGCACGAGCCATATGGTTGTCGCTTTATTGTATACAATACAATCGCCATGTAATTGTTTTTACTTTATCACTAAGTGGTAGCGATAGTCGTAGAAACAATAGTTGGCGAGACGACAACGATGCTGCGATGGAGATCAAGGTGTCGCGCCGGTGACGATGGAGATCATGACGATGCTTCGGTGATGGAGATGATGAGCACAAGATGATGATGGCCATATCATGTCACATATTATGATTGCATGTGATGTTTATCCTTTATGCATCTTATTTTGCTTAGTACGGTGGTAGCATTATAAGATGATCCCTCACTAAATTTCAAGGTATAAGTGTTCTCCCTGAGTATGCACCGTTGCTACAGTTCGTCGTGCCGAGACACCACGTGATGATCGGGTTTTATAAGCTCTACGTTCAGATACAACGGGTGCAAGCCAGTTTTGCACACGCAAAATACTCGGGTTAAACTTGACGAGCCTAGCATATGCAGATATGGCCTCGGAACACTGAGACTGAAAGGTCGAACGTGAATCATATAGTAGATATGATCAACATAGTGATGTTCACCATTGAAAACTACTCCATCTCACGTGATGATCGGACATGGTTTAGTTGATTTGGATCACGTGATCATTTAGATGACTAGAGGGATGTTTATCTAAGTGGGAGTTCTCAAGTAATATGATTAACTGAACTTTAATTTATCATGCACTTAGTCCTGCTAGTATTAGCATATCTATGTTGTAGATTAATAGCTCGCGATGTAGCACCCGTTTATTTTTGATATGTTCCTAGAGAAAAATAAGTTAAAAGATGATAGTAGCAATGACGTGGACTGGGTCCGTAATCTGAGGACTATCCTCATTGCTGCACAGAAGAACTATGTCCTTGATGCACCGCTAGGTGACGGACCTATTGCAGGAGCAGATGCAGACGTTATGAACGATTGACAAAGCTCGGTATGATGACTACTTGATAGTTTAGTGCACCATGCTTTACGGCTTAAAACCGGGACTTCAGAAACGTTTTGAACGCCATGGAGCATATCAGATGTTCCAAGAGTTGAAATTTGTATTTTAGACTCATGCCCGTGTTAAGAGGTATGAGACCTCTGACAAAGTACTTTGCCTACAAGATGGAGGAGAATAGCTCAGCTAGTGAGCATGTGCTCAGAATGTCTGAGTACTACAATCACTTGAATCAAGTGGGAGTTAATCTTCCAGATAAGATAGTGATTGACAGAGTTCTCTAGTCACGATCACCAAGTTACTAGAACTTCGTGATGAACTATAATATGCGAGGGATGACGAAAACGATTCCCGAGCTCTTCGCGATGCTGAAATCGGCGAAGGTAGAAATCAAGAAAAAGCATCAATTGTTGATGGTTAACAAGGTCACTAGTTTCAAGAAAAGAGCAAAGGAAAAGAAAGGGAACTTCAAGGAGAATGGCAAGCAAGTTGTCACTCCCATGAAGAAGCCCAAAGCTAGTCCTAAGCCTGAAACTAAGTGCTTCTACTGCAAAGGGAGTGGTCATTAGAAGCGGAACTACCCCAAATATTTGGCGGATAAGAAGGATGGCAAAGTGAACAAAGGTATATTAGATATACAGATTATTGATGTGTACTTTACTAGTGTTCATAGCAACCCCTGAGTATTTGATACCGGTTCAGTTGCTAAAATTAGTAACTCAAAACGGGAGTTGCAGAATGAACAGAGACTAGTTAAGGGTGAAGTGGCGATGTGTGTTGGAACTGGTTCCAAGATTAATATGATCATCATCGCACACTCCCTATACTTTCGGGATTAGTGTTGAACCTAAATAAATGTTATTTGGCGTTTGCATTGAGCATGAATATGATTTGATCATGTTTATTGCAATACGGTTATTCATTTAAGTCAGAGAATAATTGTTGTTCTTTTTACATGAATAAAACCTTCGATGGTCATACACCCAATGAAAATAGTTTGTTGGATCTCGATCGTAGTGATACGCATATTCATAATATTGAAGCCAAAAGATGCAAAGTTAATAATGATAGTGCAACTTATTTGTGGCACTACCGTTTAGGTCATATTGGTGTAAAGCGCATGAAGAAACTCCATGCTGATGGGCTTTTGGAATCACTTGATTATGAATCATTTGATGCTTGCGAACCATTCCTCATGGGCAAGATGACTAAGACCCCATTCTCCGGAACAATGGAGCAAGCAACAGACTTGTTGGAAATAATACATACTGATGTATGCGGTCCGATTAGTGTTGAGGCTCTCGGCAGGTATCGTTATTTTCTGACCTTCACAGATGATTTGAGCAGATATGGATATATCTACTTGATGAAACATAGGTCTGAAACATTTGAAAAGTTCAAAGAATTTCAGAGTGAAGTGGAAAATCATCGTAACAAGAAAATAAAGTTTCTACGATCTGATCGTGGAGGTGAATATTTGAGTTACGAGTTTGGCCGTCAATTAAAACAATGTGGAATAGTTTCACAAACTCATGCCACCTGGAACACCACAGCATAATGGTGTGTCCGAACGTCGTAACCGTACTTTATTAGATATGGTGCGATCTATGATGTCTCTTACCGATTAACCACTATCGTTTTGGCAGTATGCATTAGAGACAGCTGCATTCACGTTAAATAGGGCACCGTCTAAAAAATCCCTTGAGATGACACTGTATGAACTACGGTTTAGCAAGAAACCTAAGCTGTCGTTTCTTAAAGTTTGGGGTTGCGATGCTTATGTGAAAAAGTTTCAGCCTGATAAGCTCAAACCCAAATCGGAGAAGTGCGTCTTCATAGGGTACCCAAAGGAGACTGTTGGGTGCACCTTCTATGACAGATCCGAAGGCAAGATATTCGTTGCTGAAAATGGATCCTTTCTAGAGAAGGAGTTTCTATCGAAAGATGTGAGTGGGAGGAAAGTATAACTTGATGAGGTAATTGTACCTTCTCCCGAATTGGAAAGTAGTTCATCACAGAAATCAGTTCCAGTGAGTCCTACACCAATTAGTGAGGAAGTTAATGATGATGATCATGAAACTTCAGATCAAGTTACTACCGAACCTCGTAGGTCAACCAGAGTACGATCCGCACCAGAGTGGTTCGGTAATCCTATTCTGGAAGTCATGTTAATACACCATGATGAACCTTCGAACTATGAGGAAGCGATGATGAGCCCAGATTCCGCAAAATGGCTTGAGGCCATGAAATATAAGATGGGATCCATGTATGAGAACAAAGTATGGATTTTGGTTGACTTGCTCGATGATCAGCAAGCCATTTAGAATAAATGGATCTTCAAGAGGAAAACGTACACTGATAGTAGTTTTACTATCTACAAAGCTTGAATTGTCGCAAAAGGTTTTCGACAAGTTCAAGGTGTTGACTACGATGAGATTTTCTCACTTGTATCGATGCTTAAGTTTGTCCGGATCATGTTAGCAATTGCCATGTTTTATGAAATCTGGCAAATGGAAGTCAAAAACTGCATTCCTTAATGGATTTCTTAAACAAGAGTTGTATATGATGCAACCAGAAGGTTTCGTCAATCCTAAAGGTGCTAACAAAATATGCAAGCTCCAGCGATCCATCTATGGACATGTGCAAGCATCTCGGAGTTGGAATATACGCTTTGATAAGTTGATCAAAGCATATAGTTTTATACAGACTTACGGTGAAGCCTGTATTTACAAGAAAGTGAGTGGGAGCACTACAGCCTTCCTGATAAGTATATGTGAATGACATATTGTTGATCGAAAATGATGTAGAATTCTCTGGAAAGCATAAAGGAGTTTTTGAAAGGAGTTTTTCAGAGAAAGACCTCGATGAAGCTGCTTACATATTAAGCATCAAGATCTATAGAGATAGAGCAAGATGCTTGATAAGGTTTTTCACTGAGTACATACCTTGACAAGATTTTGAAGTAGTTCAAAATGGAACAGTCAAAGAAGGAGTTCTTGCCTGTATTGCAAGGTGTGAAGTTGAGTAAAGACTCAAAACCCGACCACGGCAGAAAATAGAAAGAGAATGAAAAGTCATTCCCTATGCCTCAGTCATAGGTTCTATGAAGTATGCTATGCTATGTACCAGACCTATTGTGTACCTCACCATGAGTTTGGCAAGAGGATACAATAGTGATCCAGGAGTAATATATATCACTAGACAGCGGTCAAAATTATCCTTAGTATAATAAGGATATGTTTCTCGATTATGGAGGTGACAAAAAGTTCGTCGTAAAGGGTTACGTCGATGCAAGCTTTGACACTGATCCGAATGACTCTAAGTTTCAATCTGGACACATATTGAAAGTGGGAGCAATTAGCTAGAGTAGCTACGTGCAGAGCATTGTAGACATAGAAATTTTCAAAATACATATGGATCTGAATGTGGCAGACCCGTTGACTAAACTTCTCTCACAAGCAAAACATGATCACACATTAGTACTCTTTGGGTGTTAATCACATGGCGATGTGAACTAGATTATTGAATCTAGTAACCCTTTGGGTGTTGGTCACATGGCGATGTGAACTATGGGTGTTAATCACATGGTGATGTGAACTATTAGTGTTAATCACATGGTGATGTGATCTAGATTATTGACTCTAGTGCAAGTGGGAGACTGAAGGAAATATGCCCTAGAAGCAATAATAAAGTTGTTATTTATATTTCCTTTATATCATGATAAATGTTTATTATTCATGCTAGAATTGTACTAACCGGAAACTTAGTACATGTGTGAATACATAGACAAACAAAGTGTCACTAGTATGCCTCTACTTGACTAGCTCGTTAATCAAAGATGGTTAAGTTTCCAAGCCATAGACAGAAAATTTCATTTGATAAACGGGATCACATCATTAGAGAATGATGTGATTCACTTGACCCATCGTTAGCTTAGCACTATGATCGGTTAGTTTATTGCTATTGCTTTCTCCATAACTAATACATGTTCCTATGACTATGAGATTATGCAACTCCCGAATACAGGAGGAACACTTAGTGTGCTATCAAACGTCACAGCGTAACTGGGTGATTATAAAGATGCTCTACAGGTGTCTCCAATGGTGTTTGTTGGGTTGGCATAGATCGAGATTAGGATTTGTCACTCCGTATTTCGGAGAGGTATCTCTGGGCCCTCTCGGTAATGCACATCACTATAAGCCTTGCAAGCAATGTGACTAATGAGTTAGTTACGGGATGATGCATTACGGAATGAGTAAAGAGACTTGCCGGTAACGAGATTGAACTAGGTATTGAGATACCGACGATCGAATCTCGGGCGAGTAACATACCGATGACAAAGGGAACAACGTATGTTGTTATGCGGTTTGACCGATAAAGATCTTCGTAGAATAGGTAGGAACCAATATGAGCATCCAGGTTCCTCTATTGGTTATTGACCGAAGATGAGTCTCGGTCATGTCTACATAGTTCTCAAACACGTAGGGTCCACACGCTTAACGTTCGGTGACGATCGGTATTATGAGTTTATGTGTTTTGATTTACCGAAGGTAGTTCGGAGTCCTGGATATGATCATGGACATGACGAGGAGTCTCGAAATGGTCGAGACATAAAGATCGATATATTGGATGACTATGTTTGGACATCGGAATGGTTCCGGATGAGTTCGGGCATTTACCGGAGTACCGAGAGGTTACCGGAACCCCCGGGGAAGTGTATGGGCCTTATTGGGCCTTAGTGGGAGAGAGGAGGAGGCGGCCAAGGAGGGCCCCCCAAGCCCAATCCGAATTGGGTGGGGGGCCGGCCCCCCCTTTCCTTCTCCCTCTCTCCTCCTTCCTTCCTCTCCTACTCCAACTACGGAAGAGGGGAATACTACTCCCGGTGGGTGTAGGACTCCCCCGAGGACACGCCATAGAGAGGGTCGGCCCTCCCCTCCTCCACTCCTTTATATACGGGGGAGGGGCACCCCATAGACACAGAAGTTGATTGTTTAGCCGTGTGTGGTGCCCCCCTCCACCATATTCCACCTCGGTCATATCATTGCAGTGCTTAGGCGAAGCCCTGCGGCGGTAGCTTCATCATCACCGTCATCAAGCTGTCGTGCTGACAAAACTCTCCCTCGACCTCAGATGGATCTAGAGTTCATGGGACGTCACCGACCTGAACATGTGCAGATCGCGGAGGTGCCGTATCTTTGGTGCTAGGATTGGTCGGATCGTGAAGACGTTCGACTACATCAACCGCATTGTCATAACGCTTCCACTTACGGTCTACGAGGGTACATAGACAACACTCTCCCCTCTCGTTGCTATGCATCACCTAGATAGATCGTGCATGTGCGTAGGAATTTTTTTGAAATTACTATGTTCCGCAACAAAGGAGTTATACTGTGTCTTTATGTTGATGACATACTGATATTTGGGACCCACCTCAAAGTAATTGAGGAGGTCAATTCTTTTCTATCTCATAACTTTGAGATGAAAGACCTGGGCGTGGCTGATGTTATCTTGAACATCAAGCTACTGAGAAATACCGAGGGTGGAATTACACTATTGCAATCCCACTATGTTGAGAAGATTTTGAGCCGTTTTGGATATTCGGACTGCAACCCTTCTGCAACACCATATGATCCCAGCGTGCGGATTCAAAAATTCGAAGGCATGGCTGTAGATCAATTGAGATATTCTCAAGTGGTTGGTTCACTCATGCACCTAGCTTGTGCTACTCGCCCTGACATCTCATTTGCTGTGTGTAAACTGAGCTTGTTTGTTTCCAATCCGGGAGATGTGCATTGGCATGCTGTTGAGCGAGTGATGCGCTACTTTCAAGGTACTGTGAACTACAGGATTCACTATTATGGGTACCCGACGGTACTTGAGGGGTATAGTGATTCTAACTGGATATCTGATGCTGATGATATGAAAGCCACAAGTGGATATGTCTTCACACTTGGTGGTGGTGTTGTTTCGTGGAAGTCTTGCAAGCAGACGATCTTAACCTGATCGACAATGGAAGCAGAACTCACAACATTAGACACATCATGCGCAGAAGCAGAATGGCATCGAGAGCTTTTGATGGATTTGCCGGTGGTTGATAAACCAGTCCTGGTTGTCCTTATGAACTGTGACAATCAAACAGTGATTGCCAAGGCTAAGATTTCAAAGGACAACTTGAAATCCACAAAGCACATAAGAAGAAGATTAAAATATGTCAGAAATCAAGAAACTTGGAGTAATAGCGTTGCATTATATCCAGACGGCTAAGAATCTGGCAGACCCTTTTACGAAAGGGCTATCTCGGATTGTGATAAAAAATGCATCGAGGGAGATGGGTATGAGACCCACGTAAGTTGCCATGGGGGTAAACCAACCTATGTGATCAGAGATCCTGTGAATTAGGACCTGGGAAAAAAATCTAGCGGTCAACTGAGGAGAGTATCCTTAATTATCCCACTCCGTTGGAGATGCAATAATACTCTCAATACTATAAGGCAGGCTGACTTTTGTCTCACTAGTAGAAAACTGGGCTTTGGTCACAGGGCAATATTCACATTAGTCCCGGTTCAGTCACGAACCAGGACTAATGTGAGCATTGGTCCCGGTTCGTGCGGCCAGGGGCCTGGCGGGCCTCGTGGGGGCATTGGTCCCGGTTCGTCCGGCCCCTTTGGTCCCGGTTCGTGGGACAAACCAGGACCAATGGGCCTCGCTCCTGGCCCACCACCATTGGTCCCGGTTGGTGGCTTGAACCGGGACCAGAGGCTCACCCTTTAGTCCCGGTTCATACCACAAACCGGGACTAAAGGGTTGGTCCTAGTTGCGGTCAGAGTTTAGTCCCACCTCGCCAACCGAAGGGCGCTCACACCAGTTTATAAGCCCGTCCCTCTCTGCCTTGTTGAGCTCCTCTCAAAGTGAAAATAGATGCCCTTATACAGCGAATTTGACCTAAATTCAGAGTAAATTTCTTTGAATTTCTTAGAAATTTATTATGAATTTAGGTTGAATTTTCTCTATAGGTGCATCTATGTTCATTTTTTTATAGTAAATAAAATAAATAAACCTTAATAAACTAAATAAAAATAAATAAACCTTAATAAAATTAAATAAAATAAACTATAGTAAATAAAATAAATAAACCTTAATAAAATAAATAAAAATAGCAGCAGTAAAATAAATAAAAATAAAATAAATAAAGTAAAATACATAAGTAATTAGAAACAAAATGGAATAAAATAAACTATAAGAAAGCACTTAGCGTTTTTCAGA
>NC_057802.1:27778141-27802288 GCF_018294505.1 Triticum aestivum
CGTCGCCTCTGCCTCGCCCTGCCCCGACCACGCCGCCGACGCCTCTGCCCCTGCCCCGACCACGCCGCCGTCGCCTCTGCCCCTGCCCCGATGCGCCGCCGTCGCCTTGGTCAGGGCCGGCACTGCCCCCTTCCTCCTTGTCTTTTTTTGCATTTTTATAAAAATGTATATATGTATGTATATATGTTCTCTGTGTATATATATATGTTCATGTATATATGCAAAAGATAGATTTTCAGAAAAGTTAGGATTTTTTTCTGTTCATAGATTTTTTTGGTGATATTAATTATTGTAGAATATGCAAATGTTTGTATATTCATATGAACAATGCATTAGGCAAAACCTTTACTTTTTTCGAAATTTTCTATTTGAACATTTTTTTTATGAATGAGAGGAAAAAGGAAAATAAGAAGAGGAAGAAAGGAGAAGAAGAGGAGAGAAAGAAGAGGAGAAATAAATAAGAAGAGGAAAAAATAAGAAAAAGAAGAGGAGAAGAAGAAAGGAATAGAAGAGAAGAAGAAAAAATAGAAAAAATTCTATTTTTTCTTCTTCTCTCCTCTATACCTTTCTTCTTCTCCTCTTTTTTTTCTTCTTTTTTTTCTTCGATCTTCTCCTCTATTCCTTTCTTCTTCTCCTCTTTTTGTTTCTTCTTGGTTTTCTTATGTTTTATCGGGTCTGTCGTCGTCGATATACCCCTCTCCCGATAACTTCAACAGGAGGGGGGTCGATATACCCCCTCCCCGATAATATTATTTTCCCGTGTACGTTTATTGTCGTTGTCGATATAACCCCCTCCCGATAACTTCAACACGTGGGGGGGTCGATATACCCCCTCCCCGATAATATTATTTTCCCATGTATGTATGCCGTCGAGTCGATATATATAACTCCCTCCCAGATAACTTCGACATGATGGACGGTCGATATTTATACCCCCTCTCGGTCGTGATAACTTATACCACGGGAGCACCCCCGGCCCTCTCGCTCGACCAAAACTCTCGAGGACACCCAAACCCTAGAAAAAAACGATGTCGGTCTCCTACCCCCTCCCGCCGCGCCCCTACCCTTGAAGCGTTGCCGAGGCCACCCCAAACCCGGAATAAGCTAGGTCTACGTTTGCACTAATATATCCACCTGCTGTCATGTTTGTGTAATAATTGCCATGTTGTAATATTTGCAGAAACAATGGAGCACGGACGAGATGAGCAAGCAGAAGAGGTGTTGGGGGACATAATCTTAGCCGGAGGTGATATCTTGTCGTATCTTAACGACAATGATGGTCTGGAAGAACAGGGTGAAGAAGCAGGCTACGGTGATCGAAGAGTGGAGGAGGAAAGACATGATTATGATGACTCCGGTGACCCAATGCTGGTGCAAGAAGGAGCCCGTGGTGACGGCTCCGGTGACCGAACAGAGTCTGGCTAGGTAAATATATTAGTTAAGCCTGTGCTGACTAGCTAATTGATGCATTCATTGTTTTGGTATGTACACATATTAATTAACACTCATCTTTCTTCTTTTTTCTAGCCCTCCGGATCGAGCACAACTTCGGTAAAGAGACGAGGCCCGAAGAGAAAGTTGCACTCGGATGAAAGGTTTGAGATCACAGCAATCGCGCGTGATGGCCAACCGATTGAACCCATACGGACAAAGGATGCATTTGCTGCTCAGTGCGGGGTTCTAGTTAGGGACAAGATCCCGATCAGCATCCAGCAATGGTATAAGCCTAAGAAGGAAGACCCTGAGGTGTCTTATGTCAATGATATGCAGAAAGATGATCTTTGGCCTGAGCTGAAGGCAAATTTCACCCTACTGCCAGAGGAGGATCCGGAGAAGCCAGATAAAGAGCAATTAATCAAGTCTCATGCTCTTAAGAAGATGGCAGACCTATTCAGGAGGTGGAAGAATGAGCTGAAAACGTTTGTCGACAAAGATGAGACACCAGAATTCATCGGCCGGTATGAGAAGATCAGAGATCACTAGCCCGCATTTGTGGCCCACAAGACATCGGAAAAGAGTAAGAAGATGTCAGCGACAAACAAGAAGAATGCTGCGAAGAAGAAGCTTCACCATCGCACGGGGTCAGGTGGTACCTCAAAGCCCGGCCTAAGTGGGCCAAGGCTGAGAATGATCTGCTTGAAAAAGGGATCGAACCACAGACAATGAACTGGACAGGCCGTGTGACACCCAAACATTTTATTTGGTTTTATCAAAATCTTTATTTGGTTTGAAGGAGGTTATTTAATTTTTTTTAAAGGACTCTCCTTCTTAAAAACTTTCTTTTTATGACAAGTATTTTGTTTGGTTTCATCCAAGACTTGATCTTTGGTCTTGGAGGTTTTTCATCTTGTGTTGACTCAACACAAATGTTTTTCATTGGGAAAGTTTTTGGAAATCTTTTCTTTATAAAGTAGCCCTATGGCTTATGGGGTGATCCTTTCCCTTTCAAAACCTACCTCTTGCCATAACCTAAGTTGAAAACTCCTCCCAAAAGGCCATCTCCCCACTTTATGACAAGTCAAGCTTCCAATCCAGCAAGTTAAACTTCCCCATGATTTTATCTCCATTTATTTTTAATCAAAAACCTTTTATGTCCTCTATTTTGACCCTTGGAGATTTACAAAGGAACCACTAGCTCTCCTTTGAGTTTTGCCTCCAAACAAATTTCCCTGGCTAGTCCTTAGAACCCTCAACCAAGATCCATAAAGATCCACTGGTCTCCAGTTCAAAATTTTCAAAGTGTGCTTGCTGCAAGTTTGGGCCATATTTGCAAAATTTGGTGAAATTCATTTGTTTCCTTCTCCTAAAAATCTGAGAAAATTCAGGCAGCCTCTAGGTGCATCAAGAGGTCACCTCACCAAGTCCCAGCTCCAGAAAAATTTTCCCCGTGCCCAGATCATATCGTCGAACACCTGGAGGGCACTGTTACTGTCGAAGTCCAGAGTTTCGGAGAAACAGTTTCAGAGCCAGTGTTGTTTTCTTCAGAACATCATGTCGATCTCGCCAGTAGCTGCAGTGGCACCTTGCGCCCTGTTCCTCCTTCTTATCCCCGCGCCGCACGGTCGCCTGGACGCTTGCGGGCGTCGGCGGCGAGCTGGCCGAGGTGCATCGCCCCATGCGCGGCGGCAGCAGCACCCGCTGCGGCTGCTAGAGAGGCGCAGCGTGGGACGGCGCCGTCCAGCACCGCCCAAGCCACCAGAGACCACCGCGTGGCCGTCCCCTCCTCTGTGCATGCTGCAGAGCCATCGTCGTGGACTGGGAGGCACGGAGCGTGCTCCCTGCCGCCGTCGTGCCCGTACGGCCGTTCCGTCGAGGACCGGAGCATTACCCCAATCCGGCCGAGGTCTTAGCGGAGAAACGGTGCCAGTGGACCACCACGATGATGCCAAACCACCTAAACCCCCCTGCCCAACCTCTGCCTCGCCGTAATTGCTCGCCGGCGTTATCCCGTTCACGGCCACCTCCTCGGATCACCTATAAAAGGAGGTCCCGAGCTCGAACTCGAACACGCACCATCACTCCACCCCACAAGAACCACGCCAAGCCACTGGGAAGGCCTCGAGGAAGTCTTCTTCCCCAACTCCGGCCGCCTCGACCCGCTTCGGGATCCGGCAAGATTCGCTCCCGTGCGTGCACCCCCACCTCTCAACTCATGCCAGTAGCCTCCTAGTGCATCCACCTCTCTAACCCGCGCACCAATTTGGAGTTTGCAGCACCCACCGGAGAGTTCCACCCTCGCCCGAACCACCGTCCGCCGGAGATAAGGTCGCCGTCGACGTGGTGCTCACCGACGGCCAAGTCCACCACCCACCGATGCGGAAGGACAACCTGAACCCGTAGGTACCCTCCGATCACCCTACCTCGCCGTGGATCAACGCCGGCGACCACCGCAGCCTTCGGGCGCCGGCGAGCCCCGTTCGGAGTTTGAACCTGATGGGTGGGACCCCCCGTCAGCCTCTCTTTCATTTCCTTCGAATCGTTTTCTGAAGGCGCCTTCAGGCTAAGTGTGTTTTCCTTCTGGGCTGGCGTATTTCGTACCGAAGCGTTTTCTGCTTTTTCAAACAAGCCCCTGGATCTTTTCTGTTTCATCACAGATTAGTCCTTGGACTAAAACCCTTATATCTTTTAAACAAAAGATGATTTTTGATTGATTCGTTTTTTGTCAGTCTTATATTTTTGTCTAGTTTTTATAGTATTTATTTGGAAAAAATTTGGAATAAATTTTATACATGCAACGGTATTCACCTTAGTATACGGTTTCTTTATACCGTAGATTCCGGAGGAGGTGACGGAGCCGCGAACTTCGCCGAGCTAGACTCCGACTTCTCCAAACCAGGCAAGCATGTTTGAACCTTTGATATGATGGGTGTTTTGCATGTTTGCTTGAATAGTTTGTGCATGGCATATGGGCATTGGTGAGTGTTACGTTGCATGCAAGGCAACTAACCATGTGCTTCGAAGTTTGCTGTGATCTTTTGATGGGAGATGACCTGATCATGTGGTGACATGAGAGGTAGTAAGATGGTATTGTTGTAGCATGCCAGTCTTATGTCAACCGTTAAACTCCGACGTTAACGTGGACCGAGCCACGTTACCGTTCATCCCCTTTTCGTACTGCCACATGTTTTCTGCAAAGAATACGGTTTAGTAAGTTGCAAACCTCTTTCCTTGTACACACCAAATAGAGGGGCCGGGATGAGGGTTCCATGGCCCTGGATTAAAGCCAGTCATCCGGTCAGGGGGCATGGGTGTTTCCGGTTGGGACCAAGAGGGGGGCACCCCTTAGAGCGCGCGATATAAATTTGATCCCATGCTACGCGAGGTTGTAGCCTCCCCGTCTCAAGGTTTTTCTTGAACGTTGCCTAGGGTGATTCCTGGCATCGGAATGTGGAATGGGTGTGTACTGGTTAGATGTGTTTCTCCTAAAATACCGTAAACGGAACTAGTCCTTTGTGGCTACCGAAATCCGTTGGCTGTGGTTGAAAGTACAAACTCTGCAGAGTCAAACCTTCGGAGAAATTGCGTCCATGGTCAAGGACCTTGGTCAACATATCGATCCATATCCACGTCAGTCCCTGTGTCAGTCCCAGTGAAAATCCCTGGTGAACAAGCTTGAGTGGTAACCCAGATTGAATGTTATTCCTGTGGATGGACTAACCATTTTATTATTTCGTACCTGAGTATTTTCCTTGAGATGATTTAGATTCATGAGCTACTGGAATATTGAGTTATGAAATAAAAGCCCTTTATGTGATGTCGCTCAGACGTCCGACTGTGGCATCTTGTTATTTACCTTTGATATAAGCCCTTTATGTGATGTCGCTCAGACGTCCGACTGTGGCACTCTTGTTATTTACTTTTTGATATAAGCCCTTTATGTGATGTCGCTGGGACGTCCGACTGTGGCACTCTTGTTATTTACTTTTGATATAAGCCCTTTATGTGATGTCGCTCAGACATCCGACTGTGGCACTCTTGTTATTTACTTTTGATATAAGCCCTTTATGTGATGTCGCTCAGACGTCCGACTGTGGCACTCTCGTTATTTACTTTTGATATAAGCCCTTTACGTGATGTCGCTCAGACGTCTGACTGTGGCGCGCACTGTCGTTTATATTCCATTATAAGCCCTTTATGTGGTGTCGCCCTGACACCCGACTGCGGCATTGTTAATTTATTTGTACCCCTTTCGAGGAGTCGTTTCAGACACTCGATTGGCCTTCAGTATTACATTGGGATTTCGGGAGGACTACCGCCCGACTTCCTTTTTATTTCCCATGCAGTGCAAGTTTATTATCGGAATATGCATTATTAATCTGCTCATGTGCATCATGTTTGCATTTGTTATATCTTATGTCCAAACTGTCTTGCGAGTACTTTCATAGTACTCACCTGGCTTGTTGATTTGGCCAGATGTTGATGAAGGCGATCTCATGGATGATGAGTTTGATAGCGAGTCCGACGCCTAGAGGAGTCCCAGTCAGTCCCGTGTGATCCTGGAATTTGTCACTTGTATTATAGACGCTTCCGCCACCCGCAATAAGAGTCCTCGAGCCTCACTCCGACGCTCGATGAGCTGTAAGATTTAGGAGTCCTGTCACCCACTCCACTGTGACATATCCACCACCACTTTTATTACGAGTCAGTAGTTATGCCACCATATCCCTTGTGTCATATCCGCCGTTATGTATAATATAGGCGTGCTTGTAATAAATTGTTGAGCAGCCTCCACTCAACCGTGTATTATATTTAGTACTCCTGGATATTTCTGTAATCAAGAATCTGTCTACCAGTAAGAAGGATTCTTCTCTACTGGTCCGTTAAAGGGATCGGTTTCTCAATAAATGTTTTATTGGAAAACCGGTCGTGACAAACTTGGTATCAGAGCCAGGCTGACTGTAGGAAGCCACTAGGTGCGATCGCTAATCGGTTATTAGCGTTTTTAGTGCTTTTTCAGCATTTTACAAATGTAGCTATTTTCTGTTGGTCATCATAAATTTATGATTTGACTATTCGGAATTTTTGCCTACTTTTGTAGTTGGCTGGCAACGACTGCGAGTCACGGGTGTTCGCCAATGTGCCTGAGGGGTTTGTCAAACTTCTCGTCTCCATCACCAAGCTCACGATCGGGCCATCGACTCGCCCAGAGTTCACACTTTACCAGCACAAGCTCAGCGACGACGTGTCTATGCACCAGGCCGTGGTGCAATTCAAGGGAGGGCGTTCTGTGTCTCGCCACTTCCGTTTTGTGGGAAGGGCCATGCCTACGGAGAGGCATGCCATGCAGCTGGCCGCCCGTGAGGCGATAGCTCGTCTTCGGGATGTTCTTCCTACGATGAAGACTCGTCGCTACCGCTACCTCCCATGCCATGTGCCATATACTTGTCACTATGCATTCGCTTGCCATAGGGGAGAGAGATGAAGCTATCGAGATGCTGGTTGAATATCTCAAAGCTCTGGAGGCAGCTTTCGACAACCTCGTGGGCGACCTTGTGGCTGCCCGTATGGACTCAGTTCAGGGCTGTTCCGCCAACAGTAGGGAGCTTCTCCACATGGCACCGCCACTGACTTTCGTCTCGTCCTCAGCATCCTATGCACCTGCCATTTTAGCCACCGCTCGTCGTCTGCCTACCACTGAGGAGTTTGACCAAGTCATTGCTCCTACTCCAAGTAGAGCTGCACCACCTGTCGCACCCGCACCAACTCCTCAACGCAGTGCTTCGCGCCTGGTTCCTATTAGGGAGGAGGAGGAGGTTGAGTCTCCTGCACCACTGGGTCTCACCCTCGGCAGACAGAAGGAAGTTTTCACCATCTCTGACTGAGTGCACCTAGCAGCCGTGTGATGTAGCCGCTTGTATGATATGTTTATATGTACATAGGTTTGGTGAGAAGTAGTTGTGTGCGCATCATGTAGGAACTCAGAGAAGTGCACTAGCCTAAATAACATGTCAGGATTGTGTATGCACATCCTGAGTGATGTATTGTATATTTGCAAATCGCGTGTAAAATATGTACTGAGCAGTCCTTCTCCATGCGCAATCAAGTATTTTTCTTGAAAAATCTTGAGGTCTTTTAAATTTTCGCCTTTGCAAAAATTTCCTTGTGCCACACAGTTCTTCTCATGAGTTTTGCAAAAAATACCCCAGAGTGGAAAATGCCTCGTCCCTGGACTCGTTCCATGCCAAATCCACCGGAAGAAGTTTATGGAACCCAGACAAGCAACAACTTCACACAGGGGCAGTCTAGTGAGCAGGGCAGCGAGGCAGCATTTTCTCAAGTATGCCGCCTTTTCGAACAAAGCCAGCAACAGCACCAAGAAATGATGAATCATGTTATCAATATGGGAAATCACCGTGAACCATACCAACCACATTCCAAGTTGTCTGAACTACAGAAGACACGTCCTCCAACGTTCGCTCACACTGATAGGCCGCTTGAGGCCGATGATTGGCTTCGAGACATCGAAAGGAAGTTGATTATTGCACAATGTTCAGATCATGAGAAGGTACTTTATGCACCTCACTACCTCACTGGAGCAGCTGCAGCATGGTGGGAAAATTTTCTACACATGCACCCCAATGAACATAACATCACCTGGGAAGAGTTTAAGGAGGGTTTTCGTGGGGCGCACATTCCCAGGAGCATCATAAAGATCAAGAAAAGGGAGTTTGATGACCTCAAGCAGAGAGGCATGACAGTGACTGAGTACAACAGTCAATTTACTCAATTATCTCGTTATGCCTACGATGAGCATATGACTGAGAATAAAAAGGATGGAAAAAATTTTGGACAGCCTGGCGCCAGCACTAAAATGCCAACTAGTCGTACACACCTTTCCCGAATTCATAACACTGGTTGACAAGGCTATTACATTGGAGAATGAGCGCCGCAGCCTGGAGGATATTCGCAAGCGAAAAAGGGACAAGATGGCTCATGCTCGAACAACCGGAGCAAGACTGATATTCAGAGGAATGAAGCGAGAAAATCCACGACCACTGCTCTACGGCCAACCAAACATTTTCATTCAAGGGACAAGGACTTTACGTACCGCCCAGGTGTTACTTGTTATGCTTGTGGAGAGGAAGGACACTATGCCAAACAGTGCCCAAAGCCGAGGAACTCGGCCCCCAAGCCGAACAATGGTGGAAATAATCCAGCCCCCGGGCGTAACAACTTCAACCCCAACAACAATCACAAGAAGGGTCACCTGAACCTTGTGACCAAGGAGGAAGCACAGAATGCCCCAGACATCGTACTTGGTACGTTCCCTGTCAACACAATACCTGCCACGGTTTTGTTTGATTCTGGAGCTTCTCACTCGTTCATTTCAAAGAGTTTTGTTTTGCAACATGGTTTTTCGATACTTCCTTTGGAAAAGTCCATGATCATCAAGTCCCCCGGGAATAAGCAGATCACTCAGAGTTACTGCCAAGGTGTGATTATTGAGTTTGAAAGACTAAAGTTTCAGGCGAATCTCATCGCGTTGGAAAATAAAGGACTGGATGTTATCCTAGGAATGGACTGGTTAACCACCAACAAGGGATTTATCGACTGCTTCAATCGGACTGTAATCCTCACTCACCATCACAGCAAGACAATAAAAGTTGCAGCTCAAGAGAGACAAAGGTCACGGCAACCAAAGTTAAACAAGGTGGACATTTCAGAATTAAGGAAAGTTCCAGTGGTGTGTGAGTTTCCTGACGTATTTCCCGAAGAACTACCAGGCATGCCACCAGACCGGGAAATAGAGTTCAGCATTGAACTAGCACCTGGCACCACCCCCATTTACAAGAAACCTTATAGAATGGCACCCTCCGAGTTGGTAGAATTAAAGAAGCAAATAAAAGAATTACTAGACAAAGGATTTATACGAGCCAGCTCCTCACCTTGGGGTTCACCAGTATTATTTGCCAAGAAAAAGGATGGGACACTGAGATTGTGTATAGACTATTGAGCTCTCAACATGGTCACCATCAAAAAAAAATATCCGATGCCACGGATAAATGATTTATTTGACCAGCTCGCACAAGCCAAGGTGTTCTCAAAAATTGATTTAAGATCGGGATATCATCAATTAAAGGTACGGACAGAAGATATCCCTAAGACAGCATTCACCTCTAGATACGGATTATATGAGTTCACAGTAATGCCGTTTGGACTGACGAACGCCCCCGCATATTTTTTCCACCTCATGAACAAAGTGTTTATGAAATTTATGGACAAATTTGTTGTGGTGTTCATTGATGATATTCTGGTATACTCAAAGACACCGGAAGAACATGCTGAACATCTCGGAATTGTATTGGGAGAATTAAGGAAACATCAATTGTACGCCAAATTCAGCAAATGTGAATTTTGGCTAAGACAGGTTGGTTTTCTAGGCCATGTATTGACCAAAGAGGGCGTTGCCGTAGACCCAGAAAAAGTCAAAGCCGTACTTGGCTGGAAACCACCAGCCAACGTAACAGATGTACGAAGTTTCCTAGGAATGGCCGGATATTACCGAAGGTTTATTGAGGGATTCTCCACCGTGGCAAAACCAATGACACAGTTACTCAAGAAAGACAAGAAATTTGTATGGACTGAAGCGTGCGAGAAAAGCTTCCAAGAACTCAAAAGGAAATTAACAACAGCACCAGTTTTGGTTGTCCCGGACATACACAAAGGCTTTGAAGTGTATTGTGACGCATCGCGGAAGGGCCTCGGGTGTGTATTGATGCAGGACGGCAAAGTTGTCGCATGTGCTTCCAGGCAACTACGGAAGCATTAAGAAAATTATCCTACTCATGACTTGGAGCTAGCAGCAGTCATCCATGCACTCAAAGAGTGGAGGCACTTTTTGCTGGGAAATCGTTGTGAGATATATACAGATCATAAAAGCCTTAAATATATTTTCACACAACCAGAACTCAACTTACGACAGCGACGCTGGTTGGAATTAGTCAAGGACTATGATATCAGCATTCACTACCATCCAGGGAAAGCAAATGTAGTGGCAGACGCTCTTAGTCGGAACCCCAGCTCGGGCAACGACAGTCTACAGAACTTTAGGCCTGAAGTTCAGCAGGAGTTCGCCAAACTCAACATGGTGATAGTCGCCGAGGGCAACGTATCAAATCTGGAGATACAGCCAACCCTAATGGAACAAATTAAGAAGGCTCAGCATGGACATCCCAGCATCGAAGGTATAAAGAGAAAATTGAGCCTTGGCAAGGCTTCAGAGTTCGTCATAGACAATGAGGGAGTATTATGGTACGGGGACAGACTTTGCGTACCAAACATTGAGGACCTCAAACAGCAAATCCTAACCGAAAGACACACCACCCCATATTCAATCCACCCTGGAGGAACCAAAATGTACAAAGACATTCATGAAAGATTTTGGTGGCACGGTATGAAGAGGGATATAGCCACATTCATTGCATGTTGTGATTCGTGTCAGCGCATTAAAGCCGAGCACCAAAAACCAGCAGGGCTACTACAGCCAAACAGGATACCTGAGTGGAAATGGGACGAAATTGGAATGGATTTTATCATCGGACTACCTCGATCACAACGCGGAAATGATGCCATATGGGTCATCACAGATAGGCTAACCAAGGTAGCACATTTCATTCCCGTGAAGACAACCTACTCCACTCAGAAGCTTGCTAAGCTTTATCTCTCCCGTATAGTTTGTCTGCATGGAGTCCCAAAGACTATAATATCCGACCGGGGCACTCAATCTGTCTCTAAATTTTGGGATCACTTACAACAAGCTCTGGGCACACAACTAGCATTCAGTACAGCGTACCACCCCCAGACTGATGGACAAACTGAACGCGTGAACCAAATCCTAGAAGACATGCTGAGAGCCTGTGTTCTCACCTATGGAACCAGTTGGGAGGAAAGCTTGCCATATGCCGAGTTCGCATACAACAACAGTTACCAAACCAACCTACAAATGGCACCTTTTGAAGCATTGTACGGACGGAGATGTCGTACCCCATTAAATTGGTCAGAAATAGGTAACAGCCGTATCTTCGGCCCAGGCATGCTCAAGGAAGCCGAGGAGAAAGTTAAACAAATCAGGGACCGACTCAAGACAGCTCAAAGCCGACAAAAGAGCTATTACGATCGAAAACATCGTAAGGTCAGCTTTGAACCCGGTGAATATGTGTACCTACGAGTGTCTCCTATGAGGGGCCTGCAACGGTTCAAAATTAAAGGAAAGCTGGCCCCAAGATTTATTGGACCCTTCTGTATAGTTGCACGAAGAGGCAGAGTAGCCTACCAGCTAGACCTACCCAAAGAGCTGTCAGACGTCCACGACGTGTTCCACGTCTCACAGTTGAGGAAGTGTGTGAGCAACCCAGAAAAGCATGTATCTCATGAGAGCATTGACATGCAACCAGACCTCACCTATAGAGAGCGGCCAGTAAAAATATTGGAAGAATCTGAAAGGAGGACCCGTCAGAAAACAATTAAATTTTTCAACGTTCAGTGGAGCAATCACACCAAGGATGAAGCAACATGGGAAAGAGAGGATTTTCTTCAGGCAGAGTACCCACATCTATTTGAGGATCAGCTGAAATCTCGGGGACGAGATTTTTCCTAAGGGGGTAGGTGTTGTGACACCCAAAAATTTTATTTGGTTTTATCAAAATCTTTATTTGGTTTGAAGGAGGTTATTTAATTTCTTTTAAAGGAATCTCCTTCTTAAAAACTTTCTTTTTATGACAAGTATTTTGTTTGGTTTCATCCAAGACTTGATCTTTGGTCTTGGAGGTTTTTCATCTTGTGTTGACTCAACACAAATGTTTTTCATTGGGAAAGTTTTTGGAAATCTTTTCTTTATAAAGTAGCCCTATGGCTTATGGGGTGATCCTTTCCCTTTCAAAACCTACCTCTTGCCATAACCTAAGTTGAAAACTCCTCCCAAAAGGCCATCTCCCCACTTTATGACAAGTCAAGCTTCCAATCCAGCAAGTTAAACTTCCCCATGATTTTATCTCCATTTATTTTTAATCAAAAACCTTTTATGTCCTCTATTTTGACCCTTGGAGATTTACAAAGGAACCACTAGCTCTCCTTTGAGTTTTGCCTCCAAACAAATTTCCCTGGCTAGTCCTTAGAACCCTCAACCAAGATCCATAAAGATCCACTGGTCTCCAGTTCAAAGTTTTCAAAGTGTGCTTGCTGCAAGATTGGGTCATATTTGCAAAACTTGGTGAAATTCATTTGTTTCCTTCTCCTAAAAATCTGAGAAAATTCAGGCAGCCTCTAGGTGCATCAAGAGGTCACCTCACCAAGTCCCAGCTCCAGAAAAATTTCCCTCGTGCCCAGATCATATCGTCGAACACCTGGAGGGCACTGTTACTGTCGAAGTCCAGAGTTTCAGAGAAACAGTTTCAGAGCCAGTGTCGTTTTCTTCAGAACACCATGTCGATCTCGCCAGTAGCTGCAGTGGCACCTTGCGCCCTGTTCCTCCTTCTTATACCCGCGCCGCACGGTCGCCTGGACGCTTGCGGGCGTCGGCGGCGAGCTAGCTGAGGTGCATCACCCCATGCATGGCGGCAGCAGCACCCGCTGCGGCTGCCAGAGAGGCGCAGCGTGGGACGGCGCCGTCCAGCACCACCCAAGCCACCAGAGACCACCGCGTGGCCGTCCCCTCCTCTGTGCACGCTGCAGAGCCATCGTCGTGGACTGGGAGGCACGGAGCGTGCTCCCTGCCGCCGTCGTGCCCGTACGGCCGTTCCGTCGAGGACCGGAGCATTACCCCAATCCGGCCGAGGTCTTAACGGAGAAACGGTGCCAGTGGACCACCACGATGATGCCAAACCACCTAACCCCCCTGCCCAACCCCTGCCTCACCGTAATTGCTCGCCGGCGTTATCCCGTTCACGGCCACCTCCTCGGATCGCCTATAAAAGGAGGTCCCGAGCTCGAACTCGAACACGCACCATCACCCCACCCCACAAGAACCACACCAAGCCACTGGGAAGGCCTCGAGGAACTCTTCTTCCCCAACTCCGGCCGCCTCGACCCGCTTCGGGATCCGGCAAGATTCGCTCCCGTGCGTGCACCCCCGCCTCTCAACTCATGCCAGTAGCCTCCTAGTGCATCCACCTCTCTAATCCGCGCACCAATTTGGAGTTTGCAGCACCCACCGGAGAGTTCCACCCTCGCCCGAACCACCGTCCGCCGAAGATAAGGTCGCCGTCGACGTGGTGCTCACCGACGGCCAAGTCCACCACCCACCGACGTGGAAGGACACCCTGAACCCGTAGGTACCCTCCGATCACCCTACCTCGCCGTGGATCAACGCCGGCGACCACCGCAGCCTTCGGGCGCCGGCGAGCCCCGTTCGGAGTTTGAACCTGACGGGTGGGACCCCCCGTCAGCCTCTCTTTCTTTTCCTTCGAATCGTTTTCTGAAGGCGCCTTCGGGCTAAGTGTGTTTTCCTTCTGGGCTGGCGTATTTCGTACCGAAGCGTTTTCTGCTTTTTCAAACAAGCCCCTGGATCTTTTCTGTTTCATCACAGATTAGTCCTTGGACTAAAACCCTTATATCTTTTAAACAAAAGATGCTTTTTGATTGATTCTTTTTTGTCAGTCTTATATTTTTGTCTAGTTTTTTATAGTATTTATTTGGAAAAAATTTGGTATAAATTTTATACACGCAACGGTATTCACGTTAGTATACGGTTTCTTTATACCGTAGATTCCGGAGGAGGTGACGGAGCCGCGAACTTCGCCGAGCTAGACTCCGACTTCTCCGAACCAGGCAAGCATGTTTGAACCTTTGATATGATCGGTGTTTTGCATGTTTGCTTGAATAGTTTGTGCATGGCATATGGGCATCGGTGAGTGTTACGTTGCATGCAAGGCAAGTAACTGTGTGCTTTGAAGTTTGTTGTGATCTTTTGATGGGAGATGACCTGATCATGTGGTGACATGAGAGGTAGTAAGATGGTATTGTTGTAGCATGCCAGTCTTATGTCAACCGTTAAACTCCGACGTTAACGTGGACCGAGCCACGTTACCGTTCGTCCCCTTTTCGTACTGCCACATGTTTTCTGCAAAGAATACGGTTTAGTAAGTTGTAAACCTCTTTCCTTGTACACACCAAATAGAGGGGCCGGGATGAGGGTTCCATGGCCCTGGATTAAAGCCAGTCATCCGGTCAGGGGGCATGGGTGTTTCCGGTTGGGACCGAGAGGGGGGCACCCCTTAGAGCGCGCGATATAAATTTGATCCCATGCTACGCGAGGTTGTAGCCTCCCCATCTCAAGGTTTTTCTTGAACGTTGCCTAGGGTGATTCCTGGCATCGGAATGTGGAATGGGTGTGTACTGGTTAGATGTGTTTCTCCTAAAATACCGCAAACGGAACTAGTCCTTTGTGGCTACCGAAATCCGTTGGCTGTGGTTGAAAGTACAAACTCTGCAGAGTCAAACCTTCCGAGAAATTGTGTCCATGGTCAAGGACCTTGGTCAACATATCCATATCCATATCCACGTTAGTCCCTGTGTCAGTCCCAGTGAAAATCCCCGGTGAACAAGCTTGAGTGGTAACCCAGATTGAATGTTATTCCTGTGGATGGACTAACCATTTTATTATTTCGTACATAAGTATTTTCCTTGAGATGATTTAGATTCATGAGCTACTGGAATATCGAGTTATGAAATAGAAGCCCTTTATGTGATGTCGCTCAGACGTCCGACTGTGGCATCTTGTTATTTACCTTTGATATAAGCCCTTTTTGTGATGTCGCTCAGACGTCCGACTGTGGCACTCTTGTTATTTACTTTTTGATATAAGCCCTTTATGTGGTGTCGCTGAGACGTCCGACTGTGGCACTCTTGTTATTTACTTTTGATATAAGCCCTTTATGTGATGTCGCTCAGACGTCCGACTGTGGCACTCTTGTTATTTACTTTTGATATAAGCCCTTTATGTGATGTCGCTCAGACGTCCGACTGTGGCACTCTCGTTATTTACTTTTGATATAAGCCCTTTACGTGATGTCGCTCAGACGTCCGACTGTGGCGCGCACTGTCGTTTATAGTCCATTATAAGCCCTTTATGTGGTGTCGCCCTGACACCCGACTGCGGCATTGTTAATTTATTTGTACCCCTTTCGAGGAGTCGTTTCAGACACTCGATTGGCCTTCAGTATTACATTGGGATTTCGGGAGGACTACCGCCCGACTTTCTTTTTATTTCCCATGCAGTGCAAGTTTATTATCGGAGTATGCATTATTAGTCTGCTCATGTGCATCATGTTTGCATTTGTTATATCTTATGTCCAAACTGTCTTGCGAGTACTTTCATAGTACTCACCTGGCTTGTTGATTTGGCCAGATGTTGATGAAGGCGATCTCATGGATGATGAGTTTGATAGCGAGTCCGACGCCTAGAGGAGTCCCAGTCAGTCCCGTGTGATCCTGGAATTGGTCACTTGTATTATATACACTTCCGCCACCCGCAATAAGAGTCCTCGAGCCTCACTCCGACGCTCGATGAGCTGTAAGATTTAGGAGTCATGTCACCCACTCCACTGTGGCATATCCACCACCACTTTTATTACGAGTCAGTAGTTATGCCACCATATCCCTTGTGTCATATCCGCCGTTATGTATAATATAGGCGTGCTTGTAATAAATTGTTGAGCAGCCTCCGCTCAACCGTGTATTATATTTAGTACTCCTGGATATTTCTGTAATCAAGAATCTGTCTACCAATAAGAAGGATTCTTCTCTACTGGTCCGTTAAAGGGATCGGTTTCTCAATAAATGTTTTATTGGAAAACCGGTCGTGACAGGCCGTTGCCGGACTTGGTTCTTCGGGGCTGGCGGAACCTTGGACCCTGTATCAGGGAGGTGCGTTTGGATGAACGAGCTTTTGAGAATACCAGTCAAGAAGATTCAGCAATATATCGATGCAGCGCAGGAAGGGACGTTCGTTCCAGACAGAGAGAACGACGAGCTCACAATGGCCCTCGGGAATCCTGAGCACCCTGGACGGACACGAGGCACGCCAGGCTCCGTTCCGTGGAAGGCTGGTTTTCCGGACGCGGGCGGTTACAAAAGACAGTAGAGGAGGAAAAAAGTGGAGCAGATCCAAATTCAGAAGCTGCACGACAGGGTTCAAGCGCTAGAAGAACGAGACGGCAATCGACATGCCGAAACTACCCCCGAAGCTACACCACCATCTCAGCGGAGAAGCAGCGTGGCTTCCACCGAGCTGCTTCAGCCGGAGCATGTCTTGACGGCTCCTGCTAGCTACCCCGTGGACGCTATCACGGAGTCTCAACATTGCCACCTTATGGCGCAATGGCAGAACATCAAAGTCAAAGCGGCTGTTGGCTCTGTTTTACCTCCTGAACCCGGCGCAACCTACCACTGCCGGCCAATTCCAGAAGGATATGCTAGGGTGATGGTGGATGAAATAACAGAGGGATTTGAGGACCTCCAGCTTGACCACCCTACCGGTGAAGGGGAGACTCGGCTGGGTTCTGCTCTGAAAACTCCATGCCTATGGCGGAAGGAGCTCATCAACCTTCCGAACTGGATGGCTCCGGCGAGTAAGGGCACTCCGCCTCCTCCTCCGGCGAGTGATCAGGGCACTCAGCCTCCTTCTCCGGCACGTGGCGGCACTCTGCCGCCTCCTCCGCCTGCTCCTCCGGCGAGTGATCAGGGAACTCAGCCTCCTTCTCCGGCGCGTGGCGGCACTCCGCCTCCTTCTCCGCCTGCACCGGCGCGGCAAAGCTGCCAGCCTCCTCCTTCTCCGCCTCGTCAGCAAGGGCGGAAGAGACCCGCCGCCGCTCCGGCTGCTCCGGCGCGTCGTAGTCCTTCTCCTCCGCCTCGTAAGCAAGGAAAGAAGACAGCCACAACCGCTCCGTCTGCTCTGCCGGCGTCTAGCAGTATAGCTGCCAGAGGCGGGAGGCAATACAGATTCGGCCCTTCTCTGAAGACTCCAGAGAAGTTACCATACGAGAGGACCGAGGAGGAAACCAGGAAGATCATGCGAGCCGAAGTGACAAACTTCTTTGAAGGGGTGAAAGCAAAGAAACATCCACCTCCGGAGGAGAAGGTAGATCCGGTGAAAGCAAAGCGCACTCTGGCTGCCCTGACAAAACCACCAAAGTCTCCGCCGAGAGGCAACTATGAGCGCATTCTTGCAAAGACATATGCCGAAGCGGAGCGGTCGGGAAGTACTGTCAGTGATCAAAGGTTAAAGGAACGACGAGCTGGGAAAAAAATTGCCCAGCTCGGTGAACAAGCGAACCAATCGTGCCCCCCGCTCAAGGTGTCAAAAGACATCGTCGCTAATGATCCGAGGATGGTGGCCGGTTATAGCAATCTTGGAGATTACCTGCCCGACGATGTACATTATGAAATCATGGAGGTGGAAGAACACAAATACCATTACAGGAAGCCTCTCGTCAAAGATGAAAGATCTCTAACAACGATGATGCGAAGATTACATGATTGGTACATGAAAACCTGCAGAGAGTCTGATGGGATGAGTACTTTGACGCTGAGAGTTAAACCGGAGCATGACCTCGTTGGAATTGAACTGCTGAATGTTCCATTTGAGGATTTCTTCCAGTTTTTCAATCAAAAGGCCCTCGGTAAAACAACGATCACTTGCTACTGTCTGTAAGTAGTACTACTTCTGTCATTAAGTCTCTCTATATAGGTCCGCTCTTTCATTGCATGTATTTATAATTATCCTCACTATATTATGCAGATTGAAGATCGCCGAATTGAAGAAAAGACAAATCGGTGATATTGGGTTCATTAACACAAATCTCATAGATGCATATACGGTTGAAAAACATGCCAAAGAAGCCGAGGCCAACTTGCTACAATTGTTGGTATTAAATCAAAACAAAGATATAATACTCTTTCCTTACAACTTCAAGTGAGTGTTACTGTCTTGTGCATATTCGGTTTCCCTTATTAGTCCAGGTTATGGTAATGTAATTGATGACATATGCATGCATGCGCAGCTTCCACTATATTCTCCTAGAGATTAAGCTTGAGAAGGGAGTAGTAACCGTCTTAGACTCGAGACGAAAAGATACCCAGGACTATGCGAACATGACTCAAATGCTCGAGAAGTAAGTTAAATCGATCATTATCCACCATATCAGCAACTTTGTTCATTTCCTGATATCAAGTAATTGTTTTCTTTGTCTGGCAGGGTTTGGAGAAAATTCACCACAAAAGCTCCGGGACTACCGAAGAAGCTGCAATTTAAACACCCGAAAGTAAGTACTATAGTAGCATGTTCCGCGCATCTCCTAGTGATTCAAGCGCTAGTTTCATCAATACCATTTAGCATGCTTGCTTATCAGTTTGATTGACCTCTATTTCTTGTAAAGTGGTTATGGCAGGAACCCGGGAATAATTACTGTGGATACTACGTTTGCGAGTCCATCCGCTACATGACCTGTGAGCGGGGCTACTCTGACGAACAATATGAAGTGCGTAAGCAATAATATTCACAATTTTATTTTATTACCATCATTTGTGTTGAGTTTCATTTATTCATATATATATATATGTATTGACCCCCTTCTTCAAATTAGATGTTTCGGAAGCGGGATGAACCCCTAGCACCAGATCGTATGCGAGCAATTCAAGAGGAATTGGCAGCATTCTTCCTTGACCACGTGATCGCTGAAAACGGAGAATACTATGTGGACCCTGTGTTCTTACAATTTAATTAGGAGATTGTATTGTAAGAGATAATTATTGTATATATGTAGCCGGTAGTGTCGGATAGATATACGAGAACTTGTTGTTCAACCAATCTCTCGGAGAAGGAGAGGTGGTCGATATCACTTCTCTCTGTATGCATATGTTCATGACGATCTTCTGTTTCCTTCATTTGATTACTAGCTAGCGTGTCTAGTCCTCTCCATACGTATATAGTACGTAGCGTCGACCAAGCACGGAGATAAGAGAGGACACTTCTCTCTATTAATTATCTAGCTAACACAATATATGAAACACCTAAATTAACCCCCCAACCCCCCGTTTCAAAAAAAACAAAAACCCCAGCCCCTGAAATGCTGACGCGTGGATGCATATTGGTCCCGGTTGGTGACACCAACCGGGACAAAAGGCCCTGCCTATTGGTCCCGGTTGGTCAAAGGCCCCCCTGCCTGGGCTGGCAGCAGCGGCCACGTGGAGGACCTTATGTCCCGGTTCATGTAAGAACCGGGACTAAAGGGTTAGGGCTTTAGTAACGACCCTTTAGTCCCGGTTCGAAAACCGGGACAAAAGGCCCTTACAAACCGGGGTAAAAGCCTATTTTCCTACTAGTGTCTTAATGTGTTCCAAAGCATATGTAAGCAAGATGCTAACCTACAGAGTAATCTTTGGAGGAACACACCTGATAACCCATAGGTATAGGGGATCGCAACAGTTTTCGGGGGTAGAGTATTCAACCCAAATTGACTGATTCGACACAAGGGGAGCCAAAGAATATTCTCAAGTATTAGCAGTTGAGTTGTCAATTCAACCACACCTGACAGACTTAATATCTGCAGCAAAGTATTTAGTAGCAAAGTAGTATGGAAGTAACGGTAACGGTGGCAAAAGTAACAGTAGTAGTTTTTGTAGCAATCGTAACAGTGGCAACGGAAAAGTAACTAAGCAAAGATCAATATGTGAAAAGCTCATAGGCAATGGATCAATGATGGATAATTATGTCGGATGCGATTCTTCATGCAATAGTTAGAACATAGGGTGACACAGAACTAGCTCCACTTCATCAATGTAATGTAGGCATGTATTCCGAATATTGTCATACATGCTTATGGAAAAGAACTTGCATGACATCTTTTGTCCTACCCTCCCGTGGCAGCGGGGTCCTATTGGAAACTACTTCCAGTTTTTCAATCAAAAGGCCCTCGGTAAAACAACGATCACTTGCTACTGTCTGTAAGTAGTACTACTTCTGTCATTAAGTCTCTCTATATAGGTCAGCTCTTTCATTGCATGTATTTATAATTATCCTCACTATATTATGCAGATTGAAGATCGCCGAATTGAAGAAAAGACAAATCGGTGATATTGGGTTCATTAACACAAATCTCATAGATGCATATACGGTTGAAAAACATGCCAAAGAAGCCGAGGCCAACTTGCTACAATCGTTGGTATTAAATCGAAACAAAGATATAATACTCTTTCCTTACAACTTCAAGTGAGTGTTACTGTCTTGTGCATATTCGGTTTCCCTTATTAGTCCAGGTTATGGTAATGTAATTGATGACTTATGCATGCATGCGCAGCTTCCACTATATTCTCCTAGAGATTAAGCTTGAGAAGGGAGTAGTAACCGTCTTAGACTCGAGACGAAAAGATACCCAGGACTATGCGAACATGACTCAAATGCTCGAGAAGTAAGTTAAATCGATCATTATCCACCATATCAGCAACTTTGTTCATTTCCTGATATCAAGTAATTGTTTTCTTTGTCTGGCAGGGTTTGGAGAAAATTCACCACAAAAGCTCCGGGACTACCGAAGAAGCAGCAATTTAAACACCCGAAAGTAAGTACTATATTAGCATGTTCCGCGCATCTCCTAGTGATTCAAGCGCTAGTTTCATCAATACCATTTAGCATGCTTGCTTATCAGTTTGATTGACCTCTATTTCTTGTAAAGTGGTTATGGCAGGAACCCGGGAATAATTACTGTGGATACTACGTTTGCGAGTCCATCCGCTACATGACCTGTGAGCGGGGCTACTCTGACGAACAATATGAAGTGCGTAAGCAATAATATTCACAATTTTATTTTATTACCATCATTTGTGTTGAGTTTCATTTATTCATATATATATGTATTGACCCCCTTCTTCAAATTAGATGTTTCGGAAGCGGGATGAACCCCTAGCACCAGATCGTATGCGAGCAATTCAAGAGGAATTGGCGGCATTCTTCCTTGACCACGTGATCGCTGAAAACGGAGAATACTATGTGGACCCTGTGTTCTTACAATTTAATTAGGAGATTGTATTGTAAGAGATAATTATTGTATATATGTAGCCGGTAGTGTCGGATAGATATACGAGAACTTGTTGTTCAACCAATCTCTCGGAGAAGGAGAGGTGGTCGATATCACTTCTCTCTGTATGCATATGTTCATGACGATCTTCTGTTTCCTTCATTTGATTACTAGCTAGCGTGTCTAGTCCTCTCCATACGTATATAGTACGTAGCGTCGACCAAGCACGGAGATAAGAGAGGACACTTCTCTCTATTAATTATCTAGCTAACACAATATATGAAACACCTAAATTAACCCCCCAACCCCCCGTTTCAAAAAAAACAAAAACCCCAGCCCCTGAAATGTTGACGCGTGGATGCATATTGGTCCCGGTTGGTGACACCAACCGGGACAAAAGGCCCTGCCTATTGGTCCCGGTTGGTTAAAGGCCCCCCTGCATGGGCTGGCAGCAGCGGCCACGTGGAGGACCTTATGTCCCGGTTCATGTAAGAACCGGGACTAAAGGGTTAGGGCTTTAGTAACGACCCTTTAGTCCCGGTTCGAAAACCGGGACAAAAGGCCCTTACAAACCCGGGTAAAAGCCTATTTTCCTACTAGTGTCTTAATGTGTTCCAAAGCATATGTAAGCAAGATGCTAACCTACAGAGCAATCTTTGGAGGAACACACCTGATAACCCACAAGTATAGGGGATCGCAACAGTTTTCGGGGGTAGAGTATTCAACCCAAATTGACTGATTCGACACAAGGGGAGCCAAAGAATATTCTCAAGTATTAGCAGTTGAGTTGTCAATTCAACCACACCTGACAGACTTAATATCTGCAGCAAAGTATTTAGTAGCAAAGTAGTATGGAAGTAACGGTAACGGTGGCAAAAGTAACAGTAGTAGTTTTTGTAGCAATCGTAACAGTGGCAACGGAAAAGTAACTAAGCAAAGATCAATATGTGAAAAGCTCATAGGCAATGGATCAATGATGGATAATTATGTCGGATGCGATTCTTCATGCAATAGTTAGAACATAGGGTGACACAGAACTAGCTCCACTTCATCAATGTAATGTAGGCATGTATTCCGAATATTGTCATACATGCTTATGGAAAAGAACTTGCATGACATCTTTTGTCCTACCCTCCCGTGGCAGCGGGGTCCTATTGGAAACTACTTCCAGTTTTTCAATCAAAAGGCCCTCGGTAAAACAACGATCACTTGCTACTGTCTGTAAGTAGTACTACTTCTGTCATTAAGTCTCTCTATATAGGTCAGCTCTTTCATTGCATGTATTTATAATTATCCTCACTATATTATGCAGATTGAAGATCGCCGAATTGAAGAAAAGACAAATCGGTGATATTGGGTTCATTAACACAAATCTCATAGATGCATATACGGTTGAAAAACATGCCAAAGAAGCCGAGGCCAACTTGCTACAATCGTTGGTATTAAATCGAAACAAAGATATAATACTCTTTCCTTACAACTTCAAGTGAGTGTTACTGTCTTGTGCATATTCGGTTTCCCTTATTAGTCCAGGTTATGGTAATGTAATTGATGACTTATGCATGCATGCGCAGCTTCCACTATATTCTCCTAGAGATTAAGCTTGAGAAGGGAGTAGTAACCGTCTTAGACTCGAGACGAAAAGATACCCAGGACTATGCGAACATGACTCAAATGCTCGAGAAGTAAGTTAAATCGATCATTATCCACCATATCAGCAACTTTGTTCATTTCCTGATATCAAGTAATTGTTTTCTTTGTCTGGCAGGGTTTGGAGAAAATTCACCACAAAAGCTCCGGGACTACCGAAGAAGCAGCAATTTAAACACCCGAAAGTAAGTACTATATTAGCATGTTCCGCGCATCTCCTAGTGATTCAAGCGCTAGTTTCATCAATACCATTTAGCATGCTTGCTTATCAGTTTGATTGACCTCTATTTCTTGTAAAGTGGTTATGGCAGGAACCCGGGAATAATTACTGTGGATACTACGTTTGCGAGTCCATCCGCTACATGACCTGTGAGCGGGGCTACTCTGACGAACAATATGAAGTGCGTAAGCAATAATATTCACAATTTTATTTTATTACCATCATTTGTGTTGAGTTTCATTTATTCATATATATATGTATTGACCCCCTTCTTCAAATTAGATGTTTCGGAAGCGGGATGAACCCCTAGCACCAGATCGTATGCGAGCAATTCAAGAGGAATTGGCGGCATTCTTCCTTGACCACGTGATCGCTGAAAACGGAGAATACTATGTGGACCCTGTGTTCTTACAATTTAATTAGGAGATTGTATTGTAAGAGATAATTATTGTATATATGTAGCCGGTAGTGTCGGATAGATATACGAGAACTTGTTGTTCAACCAATCTCTCGGAGAAGGAGAGGTGGTCGATATCACTTCTCTCTGTATGCATATGTTCATGACGATCTTCTGTTTCCTTCATTTGATTACTAGCTAGCGTGTCTAGTCCTCTCCATACGTATATAGTACGTAGCGTCGACCAAGCACGGAGATAAGAGAGGACACTTCTCTCTATTAATTATCTAGCTAACACAATATATGAAACACCTAAATTAACCCCCCAACCCCCCGTTTCAAAAAAAACAAAAACCCCAGCCCCTGAAATG
>NC_057802.1:27802298-27810648 GCF_018294505.1 Triticum aestivum
GTATAGGGGATCGCAACAGTTTTCGGGGGTAGAGTATTCAACCCAAATTGACTGATTCGACACAAGGGGAGCCAAAGAATATTCTCAAGTATTAGCAGTTGAGTTGTCAATTCAACCACACCTGACAGACTTAATATCTGCAGCAAAGTATTTAGTAGCAAAGTAGTATGGAAGTAACGGTAACGGTGGCAAAAGTAACAGTAGTAGTTTTTGTAGCAATCGTAACAGTGGCAACGGAAAAGTAACTAAGCAAAGATCAATATGTGAAAAGCTCATAGGCAATGGATCAATGATGGATAATTATGTCGGATGCGATTCTTCATGCAATAGTTAGAACATAGGGTGACACAGAACTAGCTCCACTTCATCAATGTAATGTAGGCATGTATTCCGAATATTGTCATACATGCTTATGGAAAAGAACTTGCATGACATCTTTTGTCCTACCCTCCTGTGGCAGCGGGGTCCTATTGGAAACTACTTCCAGTTGTTCAATCAAAAGGCCCTCGGTAAAACAACGATCACTTGCTACTGTCTGTAAGTTGTACTACTTCTGTCATTAAGTCTCTCTATATAGGTCAGCTCTTTCATTGCATGTATTTATAATTATCCTCACTATATTATGCAGATTGAAGATCGCCGAATTGAAGAAAAGACAAATCGGTGATATTGGGTTCATTAACACAAATCTCATAGATGCATATACGGTTGAAAAACATGCCAAAGAAGCCGAGGCCAACTTGCTACAATCGTTGGTATTAAATCGAAACAAAGATATAATACTCTTTCCTTACAACTTCAAGTGAGTGTTACTGTCTTGTGCATATTCGGTTTCCCTTATTAGTCCAGGTTATGGTAATGTAATTGATGACTTATGCATGCATGCGCAGCTTCCACTATATTCTCCTAGAGATTAAGCTTGAGAAGGGAGTAGTAACCGTCTTAGACTCGAGACGAAAAGATACCCAGGACTATGCGAACATGACTCAAATGCTCGAGAAGTAAGTTAAATCGATCATTATCCACCATATCAGCAACTTTGTTCATTTCCTGATATCAAGTAATTGTTTTCTTTGTCTGGCAGGGTTTGGAGAAAATTCACCACAAAAGCTCCGGGACTACCGAAGAAGCAGCAATTTAAACACCCGAAAGTAAGTACTATATTAGCATGTTCCGCGCATCTCCTAGTGATTCAAGCGCTAGTTTCATCAATACCATTTAGCATGCTTGCTTATCAGTTTGATTGACCTCTATTTCTTGTAAAGTGGTTATGGCAGGAACCCGGGAATAATTACTGTGGATACTACGTTTGCGAGTCCATCCGCTACATGACCTGTGAGCGGGGCTACTCTGACGAACAATATGAAGTGCGTAAGCAATAATATTCACAATTTTATTTTATTACCATCATTTGTGTTGAGTTTCATTTATTCATATATATATGTATTGACCCCCTTCTTCAAATTAGATGTTTCGGAAGCGGGATGAACCCCTAGCACCAGATCGTATGCGAGCAATTCAAGAGGAATTGGCGGCATTCTTCCTTGACCACGTGATCGCTGAAAACGGAGAATACTATGTGGACCCTGTGTTCTTACAATTTAATTAGGAGATTGTATTGTAAGAGATAATTATTGTATATATGTAGCCGGTAGTGTCGGATAGATATACGAGAACTTGTTGTTCAACCAATCTCTCGGAGAAGGAGAGGTGGTCGATATCACTTCTCTCTGTATGCATATGTTCATGACGATCTTCTGTTTCCTTCATTTGATTACTAGCTAGCGTGTCTAGTCCTCTCCATACGTATATAGTACGTAGCGTCGACCAAGCACGGAGATAAGAGAGGACACTTCTCTCTATTAATTATCTAGCTAACACAATATATGAAACACCTAAATTAACCCCCAACCCCCCGTTTCAAAAAAAACAAAAACCCCAGCCCCTGAAATGCTGACGTGTGGATGCATATTGGTCCCGGTTGGTGACACCAACCGGGACAAAAGGCCCTGCCTATTGGTCCCGGTTGGTCAAAGGCCCCCCTGCCTGGGCTGGCAGCAGCGGCCACGTGGAGGACCTTATGTCCCGGTTCATGTAAGAACCGGGACTAAAGGGTTAGGGCTTTAGTAACGACCCTTTAGTCCCGGTTCGAAAACCGGGACAAAAGGCCCTTACAAACCGGGGTAAAAGCCTATTTTCCTACTAGTGTCTTAATGTGTTCCAAAGCATATGTAAGCAAGATGCTAACCTACAGAGCAATCTTTGGAGGAACACACCTGATAACCCACAGGTATAGGGGATCGCAACAGTTTTCGGGGGTAGAGTATTCAACCCAAATTGACTGATTCGACACAAGGGGAGCCAAAGAATATTCTCAAGTATTAGCAGTTGAGTTGTCAATTCAACCACACCTGACAGACTTAATATCTGCAGCAAAGTATTTAGTAGCAAAGTAGTATGGAAGGAACGGTAACGGTGGCAAAAGTAACAGTAGTAGTTTTTGTAGCAATCGTAACAGTGGCAACGGAAAAGTAACTAAGCAAAGATCAATATGTGAAAAGCTCATAGGCAATGGATCAATGATGGATAATTATGTCGGATGCGATTCTTCATGCAATAGTTAGAACATAGGGTGACACAGAACTAGCTCCACTTCATCAATGTAATGTAGGCATGTATTCCGAATATTGTCATACATGCTTATGGAAAAGAACTTGCATGACATCTTTTGTCCTACCCTCCCGTGGCAGCGGGGTCCTATTGGAAACTACTTCCAGTTTTTCAATCAAAAGGCCCTCGGTAAAACAACGATCACTTGCTACTGTCTGTAAGTAGTACTACTTCTGTCATTAAGTCTCTCTATATAGGTCAGCTCTTTCATTGCATGTATTTATAATTATCCTCACTATATTATGCAGATTGAAGATCGCCGAATTGAAGAAAAGACAAATCGGTGATATTGGGTTCATTAACACAAATCATAGATGCATATACGGTTGAAAAACATGCCAAAGAAGCCGAGGCCAACTTGCTACAATCGTTGGTATTAAATCGAAACAAAGATATAATACTCTTTCCTTACAACTTCAAGTGAGTGTTACTGTCTTGTGCATATTCGGTTTCCCTTATTAGTCCAGGTTATGGTAATGTAATTGATGACTTATGCATGCATGCGCAGCTTCCACTATATTCTCCTAGAGATTAAGCTTGAGAAGGGAGTAGTAACCGTCTTAGACTCGAGACGAAAAGATACCCAGGACTATGCGAACATGACTCAAATGCTCGAGAAGTAAGTTAAATCGATCATTATCCACCATATCAGCAACTTTGTTCATTTCCTGATATCAAGTAATTGTTTTCTTTGTCTGGCAGGGTTTGGAGAAAATTCACCACAAAAGCTCCGGGACTACCGAAGAAGCAGCAATTTAAACACCCGAAAGTAAGTACTATATTAGCATGTTCCGCGCATCTCCTAGTGATTCAAGCGCTAGTTTCATCAATACCATTTAGCATGCTTGCTTATCAGTTTGATTGACCTCTATTTCTTGTAAAGTGGTTATGGCAGGAACCCGGGAATAATTACTGTGGATACTACGTTTGCGAGTCCATCCGCTACATGACCTGTGAGCGGGGCTACTCTGACGAACAATATGAAGTGCGTAAGCAATAATATTCACAATTTTATTTTATTACCATCATTTGTGTTGAGTTTCATTTATTCATATATATATGTATTGACCCCCTTCTTCAAATTAGATGTTTCGGAAGCGGGATGAACCCCTAGCACCAGATCGTATGCGAGCAATTCAAGAGGAATTGGCGGCATTCTTCCTTGACCACGTGATCGCTGAAAACGGAGAATACTATGTGGACCCTGTGTTCTTACAATTTAATTAGGAGATTGTATTGTAAGAGATAATTATTGTATATATGTAGCCGGTAGTGTCGGATAGATATACGAGAACTTGTTGTTCAACCAATCTCTCGGAGAAGGAGAGGTGGTCGATATCACTTCTCTCTGTATGCATATGTTCATGACGATCTTCTGTTTCCTTCATTTGATTACTAGCTAGCGTGTCTAGTCCTCTCCATACGTATATAGTACGTAGCGTCGACCAAGCACGGAGATAAGAGAGGACACTTCTCTCTATTAATTATCTAGCTAACACAATATATGAAACACCTAAATTAACCCCCCAACCCCCCGTTTCAAAAAAAACAAAAACCCCAGCCCCTGAAATGCTGACGCGTGGATGCATATTGGTCCCGGTTGGTGACACCAACGGGACAAAAGGCCCTGCCTATTGGTCCCGGTTGGTCAAAGGCCCCCCTGCCTGGGCTGGCAGCAGCGGCCACGTGGAGGACCTTATGTCCCGGTTCATGTAAGAACCGGGACTAAAGGGTTAGGGCTTTAGTAACGACCCTTTAGTCCCGGTTCGAAAACCGGGACAAAAGGCCCTTACAAACCGGGGTAAAAGCCTATTTTCCTACTAGTGTCTTAATGTGTTCCAAAGCATATGTAAGCAAGATGCTAACCTACAGAGCAATCTTTGGAGGAACACACCTGATAACCCACAGGTATAGGGGATCGCAACAGTTTTCGGGGGTAGATTATTCAACCCAAATTGACTGATTCGACACAAGGGGAGCCAAAGAATATTCTCAAGTATTAGCAGTTGAGTTGTCAATTCAACCACACCTGACAGACTTAATATCTGCAGCAAAGTATTTAGTAGCAAAGTAGTATGGAAGTAACGGTAACGGTGGCAAAAGTAACAGTAGTAGTTTTTGTAGCAATCGTAATAGTGGCAACGGAAAAGTAACTAAGCAAAGATCAATATGTGAAAAGCTCATAGGCAATGGATCAATGATGGATAATTATGTCGGATGCGATTCTTCATGCAATAGTTAGAACATAGGGTGACACAGAACTAGCTCCACTTCATCAATGTAATGTAGGCATGTATTCCGAATATTGTCATACATGCTTATGGAAAAGAACTTGCATGACATCTTTTGTCCTACCCTCCCGTGGCAGCGGGGTCCTATTGGAAACTAATGGATATTAAGGCCTCCTTTTAATAGAGTACCGGACCAAAGCATTAACACTAGTGAATACATGAACTCCTCAAACTACTGTCATCACCGGGAGTGGTCCCGATTATTCTCACTTCAGGGTTGCCGTATCATGACGCATAGTAGGTGACTGATGTCTACTAGACAACCTTCTTCTTGTAGACGTTGTTGGGCGTCCAAGTGCAGAGGTTTGTAGGACAGTAGCAGATTCCCCTCAAGTGGATGACCTAAGGTTTCTCAATCCGTGGGAGGTGTAGGATGAAGATGGTCTCTCTTAAACAACCCTGCAACCAAATAACAAAGAGTCTCTTGTGTCCCCAACACACCCAATAGAATAGTAAATTGTATAGGTGCACTAGTTCGGCGGAGAGATGGTGATACAAGTGCAATATGGATGATAGATATAGGTTTTTGTAATTTGAAAATATAAAAACAGCAAGGTAACTACTGATAAAAGTGAGCGTAAACGGTATTGCAATGCTAGGAAACAAGGCCTAGGGTTCATACTTTCACTAGTGCAAGTTCTCTCAACAATAATAACATAATTGGATCATATAACTATCCCTCAACATGCAACAAAGAGTCACTCCAAAGTCACTAATAGCAGAGAACAAACGAAGAGATTATTGTAGGGTACGAAACCACCTCAAAGTTATGCTTTCTGATCGATCTATTCAAGAGTCCGTAGTAAAATAACACGAAGCTATTCATTCCGTTCAATCTATCATAGAGTTCGTACTAGAATAACACCTTAAGACACAAATCAACAAAAACCCTAATGTCACCTAGATACTCCAATGTCACCTCAAGTATCCGTGGGAATGATTATACGATATGCATCACACAATCTCAGATTCATCTATTCAACCAACACAAAGAACTTCAAAGAGTGCCCCAAAGTTTCTACCGGAGAGTCAAGACGAAAACGTGTGCCAACCCCTATGCTTAAGTTCACAAGGTCACATAACCCGCAAGTTGATCACCAAAACATACATCAAGTAGATCACGTGAATATCCCATTGTCACCACAGATAAGCACATGCAATACATACATCAAGTGTTCTCAAATCCTTAAAGACTCAATCCGATAAGATAACTTCAAAGGGAAAACTCAATCCATTACAAGAGAGTAGAGGGGGAGAAACATCAAAAGATCCAACTATAATAGCAAAGCTCGCGGTACATCAAGATCGTGCTAAATCAAGAACACGAGAGAGAGAGAGAGAGAGAGAGAGATCAAACACATAGCTACTGGTACATACCCTCAGCCCCGAGGGTGAACTACTCCCTCCTCGTCATGGAGAGCGCCGGGATGATGAAGATGGCCACTGGTGAGGGATCCCCCCTCCGGCAGGGTGGCGGAACAAGGTCCCGATTGGTTTTTGGTGGCTATAGAGGCTTGCGGCGGCGGAACTCCTGATCTATTGTGTCCCTGGATGTTTTTAGGGTATGTGGACATATATAGACGAAAGAAGTCGGTCAGGGGAGCCACGAGGGGCCCACGAGGGTGGGTGGCGCGCCCAGGGGGTAGGGCGTGCCTCCCTGCCTCGTGGCTTCCTCGAAGCTTCCCTGACGTCTACTCCAAGTCTCCTGGATTGCTTCCGTTCCAAAAATAACTCTCCCGAAGGTTTCATTCCGTTTGGACTCCGTATGATATTCCTTTTCTTCGAAACACTGAAATAGGCAAGAAAACAACAATTTGGGCTGGTCCTCCGGTTAATAGGTTAGTCCCAAAAATAATATAATAGTGTTTAGTAAAGCCCATAAACATCCAAAACAGACAATATAATATCATGAATACTTCATAAATTATAGATACGTTGGAGACGTATCAGCATCCCCAAGCTTAATTCCTGCTCGTCCTCGAGTAGGTAAATGATAAAAGAAATAATTTATGAAGTGTGAATGCTAGCAAGTGCACAAGTTTGATCAATGATAGTTTCAATCACCTTTTCTAGCATCATCATATGTCATAACAGTAGTTCATCTCATAAAACTTCTCATGATCAAGTAACAAGCTATTCACATCTTATTTTCAGGAAGGGTCTATGTAAGAGCTTTGATTTAGCAAATCTCACATACTCAACTATCATATAGTCTTCCATGATTCTTACCACTCAAAGCATATTTTTAGAACAAATATTATCCATCAAACATAGAGAAAGATAGGGGCTTAATGTTTCACCTCCCAACTTATTTATCATATAGATAATTGTCAACAATATTAATTCATGATCAAATATATTTGAATGGCCAAATATGCTTAGATCTTCCATCACATGATTTTTGCCAACTAAAGAGTAGGTTGGAATGAGAAGGAATACTACTGACTCTTGCATAAAAGTAAAAGATAGGCCCTTCGCAGAGGGAAGCAGGGATTTGCAGAGGTGCCAGAGCTCGAAGCTTTTAAAACAGAGATGAAAATAATTTTGAGAGGTATTCTTTCATTGTCAACATAACAACCAAGAGTTCCCAATATCTTCCATACTACATACATTATAGGCGGTTCCCAAACAGAATGGTAAAGTTTTTGCTCCCCCTCCACCAACAATCACACTCCACGGCTTGTCCGAAACAACGGGTGCCGTCCAACTATCAACAATCACTACTAGGGAAAATCTTATACACAGAAATTTAGCAGTAGCGCGCGTGCGAAAACCGCGCTACAGATACAATAGTAGCAGTAGCGCGTGCACATGAAAAAGCGCTACCACTAATATTCCCATTGCTAAAACGATAGGCTACGCATAGCAGTAGCGGTCTTGAGAGAAGCGCGCTACCGCTAGGACATAAGTAGCAGCGCGTTTCGCGCGGAAAGCGCTACTGCTAATGGAAATAAAATAAAATGAAAAACAAATGGAAAAGTAAATGAAAAAGAAAGAAATAGAAAAAGGAGAAAGGAAAAAAATAAAATGTAGAGCAAAATAAATGAAAAAGCGAAAAAAAAGGAGAAAGACGTAGCAGTAGCGTTTGTTCGTAAGAGGCGCTATAGCTAACGTAGTTGCAGCGCGTTTCCTAAACCCCCGCTGTAGAAACAGAAAAGGAAATAAGAAATATGAAGGAAATTACATAGCTATAGCAGTAGCGCGTTTTGTAAAAATCGCTATAGCTAACTTAGCTATAGCGCATTTCGCGAAAAGCGCTACTGCTAAGTTTGACTTAACCAAAAAACCGTTCCCCCCCCCCCCTCCCGGCCACCACTTCTCCCCCAAATCCCTCGACCCACCCCGCCGCCGTCTGCCCGATTCACCGTCGCCCCACTTCGCCGTTGTCT
>NC_057802.1:27810890-27818728 GCF_018294505.1 Triticum aestivum
CTGCCGACGTCGACGCCCCCGGAGCCAACAGAGCCGCGCGCCGTCGACGCCGCCGGAGCCGCCCCCAACGCCACCGGAGCCGCGTGGCCTCATCAACGCCATCGGAGCCGCAGTCGATGCCACCGGATCCTCCCTCGCCACAACTGCCTCCCTCGCCGTCACCGGAGACGCCCCTGCCTCCCTCGCCACCACTGCCTCCCGCGCCACCACCGGAGCCATCCTTTGTAAGCCACCACCCCTCCTCTCTCTCTCTCTCTAAATTAGTTAGGCTAATTTAGTTAGGAAAAGAATTTAGTTAGGTTAATTTAGTTAGGAAAATAATTTAGATAGGGCTTTGACAGAGACGCCCCTGCCTCCCTTGCCACATCTGCCTCCCTCGCCGTAGGAAAAAATTGTATATGCTTAACTAGGGCTTTGATAGAGACGCCCCTGCCTCCATCTATATTTGGTTTTTGAATTGAGTTTCAGAGAGCATGAGGTTTGTGTAGATTTTCTTGAAGTGTCAAACACTAGGAGATGCAAATTTGAAGTGGTCATGATATATGAAAAATCCTCAATTATGTTTGCTGATTGATCATAATCGACATTGAAGTGGTTCGATTGTGCCCAAGTGGCCTTTTGTTATTTCCAGGGAATGATGCCGAGTGGCCTATGTTTTGCCCGAATGTTGATTAATTTCTGTTCCAGCAAAATTCAGGTTCTCGATTTGTCCACATTTTAGCAAAGGTCATGCCGAAATTTTCCGTGAATTTCGGCCTGACTTGTGCTACAAACTAGGACATATCGAGTGCCCGGGATTTGCCGCACCGGGAAGGAGTCAACGTTCCTGCAAAACAATAGGCCTTTTTTATGTCATTATTCATTTTATTAGGTCCAGAATTAATTGACTAGATTTAATCATAGAAAACATGGCTAGCAACGATGAAGGACATGGTTCTGGTGATTGCGACGACGCCTACCGGGCGGCAGATGAATTTTTGCCTTGCCGACGAGACTGAGACCGGCGCTGAGACTGAGACCGGCGTTGAGACTGAGACCGGCATCGAGACCGGCGCCGAGACTCTAGCGGAGCCGGTGTAGAACCGAAAGCAAATAGGCAACGACTTCCTAACAAGCTCAGGACTACTAGACTGGTGGTCACGGAGGTGGACGACGGCAATTTTGAGCCAAAAGCGCCCCAGGAAGCGCGTGCATGCTACGGCAATCAAATAGGGTGCATAGTACGGACAACCGCCACCATCAACGATGAGAAACTACAGAAGATAGATAATATGAGGACCTCCCTCCTAAAGAAGTTTCACCAAGTATTCTTGTTCCCGGGCCGGAATGAAGAGGATTATAAAGATCCAGGACGAACTTGCCCAAATCATCATGAAGGAGGTCGTCGGAAAAACAGGGATGTTCTACGAAGAAGAACAAATGTCGCGGGAAGACGTCCGAACATGTGTAGCCTCTCAGCGTCTCGACCTGAAGCCTTTCACTAGGCTCGGGGACTATCTCCCTGACTTGGATGGATGGCACGACATGTTGGAGTGATTGTCGATATATGACAATGTGTCCGTTTAGTCCATACTTTCTGTATGACGAAACTTTGAGTTATTCACGATGAAACTTTATTTGTGATGTAATTAAACCATCCTCCTCGACTAGCGACGATCACTCTAGTTAGGGAATTTTGGGTACGATCAACTTTGTTATTTATGCTTATGATATGTTGCTTCTATTTTTGCCAAGTCTGTCTCTTTCTGTTGCTTAACTATATATGTTGCATATCATCGAGTCATGTGACGATGCAGGTGCATAGATCATCGATGGCGAAGAAGTGCTACGCCAGGAGAATATATACGACGAGTGGCCGGAGTGTCAGGCCCAGGTGTACCGGTTTCCGGTTTCCCGGCGACAGGCAGTAGTTAGTTTAGGTTCACGCTAATGCGAGAGAGGGATACGAACTCATGTACTGCATAGTTCCGCTCTCACTCAAAGTGATAGCTCTTCTCGCGTATATCATTGTTTAGATGGATGACGATGTAGTTGCAAGTAATCGAGACTTGTATCGCTATTTTCGAGATGATGACGAGATACCACTTTGTGTTGGATGATGATTATGATGAGACTATTTGTATGTATATGCTATGATTACATTTGTGGCCTCGCAGCCATTTGTATGTGTATCATGATGACATTTGTATCCGCTAAAGATTCTTGTATAAAGCCTGTTCAAATACAAAACAAATATGCAAAAAAAAAACAAAAACTACTAAAATTAGCAGTAGCGAGTGGAGAAAGTTAGCAGCAGCGTGACAGTAGCAGTAGCGCGTCCAGCCCAAGCACGCTAGAGCTATTAGCAGTAGCGAGCTTCCACGAAGCACGCTGCTGCTACACTTGTATACCAGTAGTGCGGGCGCCCACGCGCTGCTGCTAAGTGTTAGCTGTAGCGCCTTATTAGCAGTGCCAGTCCCCGCGCTACTAATGTACCTGAAACCCGCGCTGCTGCTAGGCCTTTCCCTAGTAGTGAATCCTGGGGGAGTTTTGTTTAAATTATTTGCGATTTTGTTTTTGATCTTTTGATCATAGGACTGGGCATCCCAGTTACCAGCCATTTTCTCGTGAATGATGAGCGGAGTCCAGTCATCGTGAGAATAACCCACCTAGCATGGAAGATACTGACAGCCCCTAGTCGCTACATGAGCGATTCGGGCATACAAAACAGATTATTATTTGAAGGTTTAGAGTTTGGCACATGCAAATTTACTTGGAACGGCAGGTAAATACCGCATATAGGTAGATATGGTGGACACTCATGGAAGAAACTTGGTTCAAGGATTTTGGATGCACAAGCAGTATTCCCGCTTAGCACAGAAGTTTAGGCTAGCAAAAGTTTCTAAATAGCAAGCACCACATGTTGAAGGATCCATAACAATATAACTTCTATACAAATATACCCAAGCATAACTCATTATGTTGTCTTCCTTGTCCAACTTCAACTAATTTGCTCAAGTTTGAAAATAATTAATGGGGCTCGCAATCATAGAAGATGTCCAAGATAGTATATTTATATGTGAAATCTATCTTCCTTCAATGTTCTTTCATGAATTGTTCAAGTGACCAATACAAAGTTTGCTAACCTTCAATAAATTTACCACCTCTACTCCTTATATGTGAAGTCATTATTCCCATGGGCTAAGCATATGAAACATATATAATTTCAGATTTATGATATTCAAATCATTCAACCATTTACTCATAGGATATAAGTGAAGCACACGAGTAAATGACAAACTACTCCAAAAAGATATAAGTAAAGATCAATGAGTAGTTAAATAATTATGTAGCTATGTGAAGACTCTCTCTCATTTAAGAATTTCAGATCTTGGAATATTATTCAGACAGTAAGCAAAACAAAATAAAACGACATTTCAAGGATAGCACTCATCATGTGAAGAAGCAAAAACTTAGGCTCAACCGATACTGAACGATAATTGTTGAAGAAGAAAGGTGGGATGCCTACCAGGGCATCCCCAAGCTTAGATGCTTGAGACTCCTTGAAATATTATCTTGGGATGCCTTGGGCATCCCCAAGCTTGAGTTTTTGTGTCTCCTTAATTCCTTTTATATCTCGGTTTCCCTAAATCTCAAATACTTCATCCACACAAAACTCAACAAGAACTCGTGAGATAAGTTAGTATAAACCAATGCAAAAACCTTATCATTCTCTACTGTAGCAAATCACTAAAATTATTATTCAACATTGCATACTAAATGCCTCTGCATATTTAATACTCCTATCCTCAAATAGAATCATTAAACAAGCAAACATATGCAAACAATGCAAACATAACAGCAATCTGCCAAAACAGTACAGTCTGTAAAGAATGCAAGATTCATCATACTTCCCTAAATGCAAACATTATAAAATTCTACCATGCTATAGAAAATTTATCAGAGCTTAATATGCAAAAAGTTTCAACACTTTATCATTTTCTGACTTTTCTAGGGAATTTTTGCAACAGCGGTAAACTTTCTGTTTTGAAACAGCAACATGTATACTTGCAAAATAAGCATGGTAAAGGCTATCCTTGACATTTTTATTGAAAATAGAGATGCAAAACATTATTATAAATAACAGCAAGAAAATACTAAAAAAATAAAATGACGCTCCAAGCAAAACACATATCATGTGGTGAATAAAAATATAGCTCCAAGTAAAGTTACCGATGAACGAAGACGAAAGAGGGGATGCCATCTGGGGCATCCCCAAGCTTAGGCTCTTGGTTTTCCTTGAATATTACCTTGGGGTGCCTTGGTCATCCCCAAGCTTAGGCTCTTGTCACTCCTTATTCCATAGTCCATCGAATCTTTACCCAAAACTTGAAAACTTCACAACACAAAACTCAACAGAAAACTCGTAAGCTCCGTTAGTATAAGAAAATAAATCACCACTTAGGTACTGCTACTAACTCATTCTAAATTCATATTGGTGTAATATCTAATGAATTCCAACTTATCCATGGTTCATACCCTCCGATACTACTCATAGATTCATCAAAATAAGCAAACAGCACATAGAAAACAGAATCTGTCAAAAACAGAATAGCCTGTAGTAATCTGTATCAAACGTATACTTCTGGAACTCCAAAAATTCTGAAATAAGTTGGTGGACCTGAGGAATTTGTCTATTAATCTTCTTTAAAAATAATCAACTTAAAAGCACTTGTCTGTAAAAAATGACAGCTAATCTCATGAGCGCAAAGTTTCTGTTTTTTATTGCAAGATCACCTTAACTTCCACCCAAGTCTTCCCAAAGGTTCTACTTGGCACTTTATTGAAACAAAAGCTATAAAACATGATTAATAAAGTATCTTAATCATGTGAACACACAAAAACAGTAAGGGTAAATATTGGGTTGTCTCCCAACAAGCGCTTTTCTTTAATGCCTTTCTAGCTAGGCATGATGATTTCAATGATGCTCGTATAAAAGATAAGAATCAAAACATAAAGAGTGCATCATGAAGAATATGACTAGCACATTTAAGTATAACCCACTTCCTATGCATAGGGATTTTGTGAGAAAACAACTTATGCTAACAATAATCAACAAGCATAGGAAGGCAAAACAAGCATAACTTTAAAACTTTAAGCACATAGAGAGGAAACTTGATATTATTGCAATTCCTACAGGCATATATTCCTCCCTCATAATAACTTTCAGTAGAATCATGAATGAATTCAACAATATAACTATCACACAAATCATTCATAGAAATTTTATTAATCTCCACATAAGCAAATCTATTCTCATTAATAGTGGTGGGAGCAAACTCAACAAAATAACTATCATGTGAAGCATAATCCAATTGAAAATTAAAATCATGATAACAAGTTTCATGGTTATCTTTACTCTTTATAGCATACGTGTCACCACAATAATCATCATAAATAGGAGGCATGCTTTCATCATAATAAATTTGCTCATCAAAACTTGGGAGACTAAACATGTCACCTTCATCAAACATAGCATCCCCAAGCTTGTGGCTTTGCATATCATTAGCATCATGGGTATTCAAAGAATTCATACTAACAACATTGCAATCATGCTCATCATTCAAAGAGTTAGTGCCAAACATTTTAATTCATTCTTCCTCTAGCAATTGAGCACAATTATCGGAATCCTTATTTTCACGGAATACATTAAAAAGATGAAGCATATGAGGCACCCTCAATTCCATTTTTTTGTAATTTACTTTTATAGATGAAACTAGTGATAAAACAAGAAACAAAAAGATTCGATTGCAAGATCTAAAGATATACCTTCAAGCACTCACCTCCCCGACAACGGCGCCAGAAAAGAGCTTGATGTCTACTACACAACCTTCTTCTTGTAGACATTGTTGGGCCTCCAAGTGCAGAGGTTTGTAGGGCAGTAGCAAATTTCCCTCAAGTGGATGACCTAAGGTTTGTCAATCCGTGGGAGGTGTAGGATGAAGATGGTCTCTCTCAAACAACCCTGCAACCAAATAACAAAGAGTCTCTTGTGTCCCCAACACACCCAATACAATGGTAAATTGTATAGGTGCACTAGTTCGGCGAAGAGATGGTGATACAAGTGCAATATGGATGATAGATATAGGTTTTTGTAATCTGAAAATATAAAAACAGCAAGGTAACTAATGATAAACGTGAGCGTATACGGTATTGCAATGCTAGGAAACAAGGCCTAGGGTTCATACTTTCACTAGTGCAAGTTCTCTCAACAATAATAACATAATTGGATCATATAATTATCCCTCAACATGCAACAAAGAGTCACTCCAAAGTCACTAATAGCGGAGAACAAATGAAGAGATTATTGTAGGGTACGAAACCACCTCAAAGTTATCCTTTCTGATCGATCTATTCAAGAGTCCGTAGTAAAATAACACGAAGCTATTCTTTCTGTTCAATCTATCATAGAGTTCGTACTAGAATAACACCTTAAGACACAAATCAACCAAAACCCTAGTGTCACCTAGATACTCCAATGTTGCCTCAAGTATCCGTGGGTATGATTATACGATATGCATCACACAATCTCGGATTCATCTATTCAACCAACACAAAGAACTTCAAAGAGTGCCCCAAAGTTTCTACCGGAGAGTCAAGATGAAAACGTGTGCCAACCCCTATGCATAAGTTCACAAGGTCACAGAACCTGCAAGTTGATCACCAAAACATACATCAAGTAGATCACGTGAATATGCCATTGTCACCATAGATAAGCACATGCAAGACATACATCAAGTGGTCTCAAATGCTTAAAGACTCAATCCGATAAGATAAATTCCAAGGGAAAACTCAATCCATTACAAGAGAGTAGAGGGGGAGAAACATCATAAGATCCAACTATAATAGCAAAGCTCGCGGTACATCAAGATCGTGCCAAATCAAGAACACGAGAGAGAGATCAAACACATAGCTACTGGTACATACCCTCAGCCCCGAGGGTGAACTACTCCCTCCTCGTCATGGAGAGCGCCGGGATGATGAAGATGGCCACTGGTGAGGGATCACCCCTCCGGCAGGGTGGCGGAACAGGGTCCCGATTGGTTTTTGGTGGCTATAGAGGCTTGCGGCGGCGGAACTCCTGATCTATTGTGTCCCTGGATGTTTTTAGGGTATGTGGACATATATAGACGAAAGAAGTCGGTCAGGGGAGCCACGAGGGGCCCACGAGGGTGGGTGGCGCGCCCAAGGGGTAGGGCGTGCCTCCCTGCCTCGTGGCTTCCTCGAAGCTTCCCTGACGTCTACTCCAAGTCTCCTGGATTGCTTCCGTTGCAAAAAGAACTCTCCCGAAGGATTCATTCACTACAAAAAAGGACACATCCGTGACATTTTGGGCCGAACGAAATTTTTTTCTGTCATACATATGACACTTCTATGACGATAATTGTGACAAAACCCGGTATCATCATAGATGTGGTGGGATCCTACTTCTATGACAAAAAATCATGACAGAAAATGGGCTTTTCGTCCTGGGCGGGCCGGAGACGCAGCTGCATGACATTCTTTGGGCCGTCCAAGACGGAAAAAACCGTGGTAGAAGCGAGGGGGAGGAAATTTTCGGGGAGTTCCCGGTTACTGTGGGAGGTCGGGGGCCGAGCGATGCGCGTTTCTCTCGTACACGTACGCGCGTGTGTGCAAGGCGTTGGCTCTAACTGAACCCGAGCGAGGCATTGGGCTCTAACTGAACCCGAGCGACTGCACTGTAGGCTACGCGTTACTAAACCCGAGCGATCGATTGATGGCTGTTAACTGAACACGATCGAGCGATTCCTTCGCTACTGCTGCTAACTGAAGCCGAT
>NC_057802.1:27819323-27841600 GCF_018294505.1 Triticum aestivum
GATAACAGGACCCCCGTTTCGACTGTAGGAGGTCCGTTTTGCGGTACGGCACACCCCTCCCGATCAACAGGACCCCCGTTTCAACCGTAGGAGGTCCGTTTCCTCTGTTTTGCAGTACGCCAGACCCCTCACGATCAACAGGACCCCGTTCCGAATGTAGGAGGTTCGTTTCCTCCGTTGTGCGGTACGCCAGGCCTCGTTTCCATCGCCTGTTCCATCCAAGCCCTCCCGATGAACACGACCACGCATTCCGTTCCGACCCAGCCGGTTGGTTCCCACGCGTTCTGTTGCCTCCCGATAAACACGACGCATTCCGTTGCCTCCCCATGAACACGACGCATTCCGTTGCCTCCCCATAAACACGACGACGACGCTGTTTCTCCGTTCCGACCCAGCCATGTACACGAGCCATGGCCGTACGTATGCGCGAGTAGGCGTTCGAGACCCCGCCCGTATGTACACATACGTGGCCGTATTTTCTTTCTTGCACCCTGGCCGTTGTACGTACGTGTACATGCTACGTGCGCTCCTCTACTACGACACGTACGCGCCTCTACTACGACACGTGCGCGCCTCTACATCCACCAGTATATATGTACGTACACGTTCGCGACCAGAATGACAACGCTACGTACGCTTCGACCAGGTGGGTCCCGACTGTCAGGCACTTCCTTGCCTGCGAAGATGTAGCTGGTGGGTCCTAGAAGTCAGGGGGCGAATCGTTTTTTTTTTTGCCCGGACGCACTTCCTTGCGTGCGAAGATGTAGCTGGTGGGTCCCAGCAGTCAGGGGGAAATGTTTTTTTCGTGAAATACAGTGGCCCGTCCGGTGGGTCCCAGCTGTCAGGTGGAGGAATCATTATTTTCTGCGTAATAAGGAGGCACTTCCTTGTTGCGGCCGTGGACCCAGCTGTCAGCCTCTCCACGTACAGTCCACGTCCGATGGAAGTCGTTCCTTGACCACGTTGACCACGCCGCGCCAAGAACACCAGGGCGGTGGACGACGGCGAGGCCTAGGAAGGGGACGACGGGGAGCCGGGGAAGACGCGGCAGTGGAAGCCCGCGTGGAGAGGAGTACGAGGGTTCACTGGTTCGGCTGCGGTGTGAGGCTGCCGTCGCCGCAGGGCCTGGCCAACGGTGGGAATAGTAGGGGCGGTGAGGCCTCCGCGGCAGCACAGCCGGCCACGGGAGGCAGGAGCATGCGGCACGACCGGCGCTGCTTTGGGCGGCTGGAGCAAGAAGACCAGAGGTTGAAGAAGCACTACGGCCGTTGGATGGACATCATACGGTCACTGGAGCAGGAATCGTTCATATTGACTAAAGTTGACAAAGGCCCCCGTCCCAGTCAACTTAGTAGGCCCACAAGTCAGCCTCCCACCATGGTGGGCCCCAGCTAGCAGGGGGAGTATTCATTTTTTGTGCGTAATAAGGAGGCACTTCTGGTGGGTCCGAGCTGACAGCGGGGGGGACGTTTTTTTCGTGAAATACGCTGGCCCGTCCGGTGGGTTCCAGCAGTCAGGGGGGAAACGTTTTTTTCGCAAAATAAGGTGGCCCGTCCGGTGGGTCCCTGCTGTCAGGTGGAGGAATAATTATTTTGCGCGTAATAAGGAGGCACTTCCTTGCGACCGCCTGGACCCAGCTGTCAGCCTCTCCACGTACAATACTCTTCCGATGGAAGTCGGCCATTGACCACGTTGACCATGCCGCGCCGAGAGCACCAGGGCGGTGGTCTGGACAACGGCGAGGCCAGGGGACGACGCGGAGCCGGGGAAGACGCAGCAGTGGAAGCCCGCACGGAGAGGAGTACGAGGGTTCACTGGTTCGGCTGCGGTGTGAGGCTGTCGTCGCTGCAGAATAACAGGGGTGTGGGTGAGTAGAGGGATGGCCTGGCCAGCGGTGGGAGTAGTACGGGGCGGTGAGGCCTCCGCGGCATCACAGCCGGCCACGGGAGGCAGGAGCACGCGACATGCCCGGCGCTGCTTTGGGCGGCTGGAGCAGGAAGACCAGAGGTTGAAGAAGCACTACGACCGTTGGATGGACATCGTACGATCACTGCAGCTAGAATCGTTTATACTGACTAAGTTGACAAAGCCCTTGGTACGCGTCAACTTAGTAGGCCCACAGCTCGGATTTGGCAGAGAACATATAGCCCATTTGCGATTTGTAAGAATGTAGAGCCCATTTTTTAATTCTAATGGAATTTACTACAGCCCATTTACAGTTTGTTAAAAGTACAGCCCAACTTCTAGCTAGGACAACGATTAATAATTTCAAACAACCGCTCAAAACAAAATTAAAAAAAATTCCCACATTTTGATGGGATCCGAAATTTCTAGTCAGGTTAAATATAATTTCAAAATAAAGTTGTATTACATTAAAATCCAACGAAATATTGCGCGCGCAACAAGTAATGAAATTAAATTTTTCAAATTCCAAAAATAATATATTTTTCAAACTAATTACGTGTTTGGTGCATAGTAACTGTCCAGTTATTATAATTACATCTCATTTATTATTTCCTAAAGTCCATTTTCTTGTTAAGCCTAATGCATACCTCCTAGGAAAGTTTGCAGCCCAGCGGGGCGGACAATAACAAGTTGACCCGGATATTGTGTACAACTGTCGGCCCAGTTGCATTGCTGATGTTGAAAAAAAGGCCTGTGTAGTACAGTACAACCTAACATGGTTACTCAGCCCACATTCAGCGACGCCGGAAAGGCCCAAACAAGGCTTTTGTACAACTTTTTGAAGTCACTGAGCTCAATTAATAACTTAAGAAAAAAGTTAGACTACAGTGGAACCTAATTAAAAGCTGTCACGAGCAAATAAATAATTCAACGGGTCCCACTTGTGCGTGTGAGTGTGTGTGTGTGTGCGTGTGTGTGTGTGAGAGAGATAGAGAGAGAGACCCATTGGTCAATGCTCGTAAATACATCTTTCAGCCATATGCATTGCTGATGCTCAGTAAAAACTTATATAGTTGACACAATCATATAGAACATCATAGCACACTGAACTTGCATACAAAAATTTCACGCAGGCGGCACAATCAGGATGGAAGCAGTGGATCGCTATGGGAAGGGCTATGTTCAAACCAACGAAGTCGTACATAACGGTTCATCGTGTTTATCAATGACGGGGAAATATCTTGAATGTTGTGCAAAGAAATCAGACAGACAACACAATAAGTTCTGCTAGCACATTAAGTTGACGTACAACCCTTTCTAAAAAAAGTTCAGGTACAAAATTAGAACAGGTCACAATCAAATGTACTGGCATATCAGTGCTTCACACCCATAGCTCGGATTTAGCTAGTATCTGACAAGATTCAGTTGTTACCTCAAATTAGAGCACATCCAGGCAGCCAGCCCTGCCTCTTCTCCCAAAGAAGCAGTGGCCTCCGCCGCGCGATGGAGTAGGCCCTGTGCCATCCATCGTTCCGAGCAACACGGGGAAAGTATGACGTTGACTCCTGTAATGGACGTCGTCGACAGACCCTGGCACCAGCGGCGGCGGCAGGACTTCAATTGATGGATTGACCACTTCTTCGACATGCACGAACACTCGATACAGGTACATCCCTAACGTGGTCCGCGGCAGCCTTGGTGGCAACGAATAGTACAACCCCGGTTCCTGCACCGGTATCTCAACACCAATCACCTTCGGTATGGTGGACGGCTTCTTCATCCATGCCATAACCGTCAGAGCCCAGCTGTCTGGAGGAACAAACATACTTACGAGCTCACCTCCAAGGTCGTTGATAAGCTCGTTCATGGACTCGCTGTTCCAAGCACGTCGAGGCATGTCGTGGAAGGTAAGCTTTGTTAAAAACTCAAGCTCAGAGGGCACCGAGCCCCATCCTGGGTGCCACCGATCAAAGCTCACCAGCGCGCCATCGCAGAACAAACGCCGGGAAGATTCGAACACACGACTGCAGTCGAAAGTTGTCCAGAACCTGACGAAGAAATCAGCCGGTGGCGGACAGACTTCGACGAGCAAGTCACTTATTTGGATGCCGTGCTCAATGCCAAGAGCTTTGACCAGGTCGTCCGGCGAGACGGGAGGCCGGTCGCCGTTGATGGTTACCATCAGCACTTTGCCGGTAAACTGGTCGTCTAGCGCCGCCATGCCACTGTTGAGCGACAGCACGCAGCGACCAAAGGCAGGACGGACCTCAGGATCTCCGGCTCGGAGATCCGCGTTGACCGGCGACATGATAGTGTGCTTGAGTACAGGGAGTACAGGTGGGGGATTTGGGGGAACTGGAGTAGGAATCGAGATTCCAGAGGTGGGGGAGGGGCGGGAGACTGGGGATGAAAAGGTAGCATGAATTTCGAGCACGCGCCAATATGCTCTCGGCGCGCAAGCGCACGAAAACACCGGTGGCGCCCACATGTCCACCTAAGAGTCCTTATTGTTTCTTTTTTGGAGAGCCCGGCCTTTTTTTCAGGATCTTTTGAGAGCCCGGCCTGAGAGTCATAATTGACTTGTTTGGCATTGCGTTACTACTCGGCCCATATTAAACGACACCTCAATGGCCCAAACAAGTGTACATCATCGAAAATACACTGAGCTCAAATTATATAACTTGAAAAAAGGAGATATACTCTGAACACTGGAGAATGGTGATGCCCTCATTTAGCCCACCAGTAGTTCGAGACAATAAACAGTTCGAAACAACGATATATACAACATTCAAACACTGACTAGTGACTACTACTGACATAAACAGCAAGACATGATAGTTCATAAGAAGTCTTGCTACACCACCAAAACGCACCCATCTGCAGCGCTCAGACTCTCGTGATCCAGACGAGAATGACATTCTAAACATAAGCAACTATTACATAGTAAGAGTGACATAGACGAGGATGACCAAATGACAAGGAATATGCATAACAAAAGAAAGAACTACCCATCCAGAACCAGCAGCAAAGACAACAAAGTAATTCGAAGAGATGATCCAACACCATCATAATTTGCAGCCCCGCTTCAGCGACCAGTGAGCCGGAGACACCAGTACTCCACCCTTTCGATGCAACAGCCCAATTACCTATCAACCTGAAGGCTTGAACCACATCACTACCTGTCGTAATTGAGACATCCAAGGATCAAAGTTAATCCGGATGCCTTTGTCATTCTCACCTTCTTTTGGCTGCAAGCTGTATCGTTGACAATCAGGGGAGTTTGCTCCCGAACTCCTAGGGCAGGCCATGTAGACACAGTTTTCCATAGCAAACAGAGCCTCTCTGCCATCAAGGTCCTTGCCAACGGTGATCTCCTGGTTAATCGGATAATTGAGTCCGAGAAAGAGAGAGTGTGAACCAAGGCTGTTTACCCGCCTCCAACTAAAAAATCCTAAAGGCCCCAACAAGCTGGTATCCTGCTCATAGACGTAACAGCCACTGTCCAGATACTCATGTATTACACGGTACTTGTATACAGTGGGGTTTTGCAATATAACTTTTCCGGCTCATGTGTCCGAATGATCATCAGTCTTTTGCCGTCGTCTGATCGAGCGAGGAACCAGTTGTGCTTCCCTGTTTTTGGCAAAGGTGGTGTGATTACAAAGGGCAGTAACTGTAGGGACACTACATCATATCAAAAAGGACAGGCATTGTTAATGTAAGATCAGCATTGTTCAGAGTATGAGTAGGATAATGCAAGAAATAGCATTGATATGTCCCTATTGGAACTGGGAGGAAAATACAGGGAAATGTATACTGGGTTCGAAAATACAGAAGTGCCATGCATGGTTATACTCATGTTATCTCGCAATCGATTCTTCACAGGAAACTACCATGTCATGCATGTTATGTACTCCCTTCGTTCCCAAATATTTGTCTTTCTAGGCATTTCAAATAGACACAACATACGGATGTATGTAGACATATTTTAGAGTGTAGATTCACTCATTTTGCTCCGTATGTAGTCACTTGTTAAAATCTCTAGAAAGACAAATATTTGGGAACGGAGGGAGTAATCATGTTCTGTCCTCACAAACAAATTCTTCAAGGTAACTAACAGACCATGCATTGTTATATACTCGTGTTCTGTGGGCAAAAATTTTGTGAGGATATTATTCTAGCCATTGATTACTGAAGGGTGAATATAGGTATGTACCCATGGTAAGCATTGCAGGATTTCACTACTTCCAAATATAGAGTTCTTCATATGCACATTTACTTCCCTAATGTATGGTTAGATGAAACCAACAGTGTGGTGCATGTTTCTACATCATGAAAATGAGGAAACTAACATGGCCATTGATACACACTCATATTTAGTAGTAGTATATGGATTACTGTAAAATAAGGATAATATCCATATATTCCTAACCGTTTGATTATTCAGGGTACAAATTGGCTGTAATGACATGGTCACAATCGCATGAATTAACTCATTCCAAATATAGCTGATTTACGGCATCTCTAATACATTGCCATAGTTCTACTCAAATCCTGCTCAAACAGGGATATGCCAATCATCACAAAAAATTCAAACAGTGTCATGGCGTCATCATTAACATGAGACGGAAACAACTTACACGCGCCGTCCCAGCAATACGTGGCGCCATCTGCTTTGTCGATCGCGTAGATGATGCCATTGTGTTCAATAGCATCACAGAAGTGTGTATGAGCTTTGACGATGATCCACTGTGAGCCGAGTTGTCTCCAGCTAAAGAAGGCACCGGCATAAAGATGGGCGAGTCCGCGGTCGAACAAGGCAATTAGCTTGAAGTCTGCGTAATTCACATGTCGTGTGGGCACTTGGCAGATTACAATCTTCTGCAAAACAAGGTCCGCCCAACTGACGTAGTAATCTAGATGACTTGGACCGCGATGGTAATACTCTATATAATCAAACGGAGGAAGGATAATCTCATGGGAGGTCTGGAAGTTCACGAGCACCAACTTTTACCGTCTTCTCTGAAGACAGCCATCCAGTGGGAGTTCATGCCGACCCAGTACATACATGCCAAGAAGTTTCGGGCGATGGTGATTGGATCGATGTCGAGGGAAATGATGTACGGCGACCCACTACATACTTGCAAAGAAGTTTCGGCTAATGGAGATCGGATTGAAGTCGTGGGGCATCATGCACGCCTCCGTATCATGGTGAGCCAATCTCGCAAGACCAGATAGCAGCAAGCAGGGTGTCTTGAAAAGCTTAGGCCTCGCTTCGACGATGGCCGTGTGCATGTCCCTCGAGCATGCAGCCAGCCGCAGGGCGCTCAACATATCCATACACGAACAACAGAGGTCGAGGATGTCACTGGGGAGATTGCTCAAATCGCGGCTCGCATGGATGCTGCGCGGTTCGCGTTCGGCCATGGTGGAGTTTGGAAGGGGGCTTGATTTACGGGGGAGAAGGATGTCGGTGCTGGAGCGGCTAGCAAGGGAATAGTGGTACTGGGGGAGGCGAGTGAGGTGACGGTACACGGGGGCATAGTGAGATGGAGATGGAGACGGAGACGGAGAAGGAGATGGAGATGGAGTGGTGCTATGGGAGCGGAGAGGGAGACGAGGCGAGGCGCCAATGTGCTGTATAGTGGCGGTGACAGACTACGCAGTGCACAGGGTGAGGCTGACTTTGGTAACCCGAACACGCCGCCTGGACTAGTGTCAGGCGCAGGGTGTTGTCACTTCACTGTGAGGACCGGATGAATACTATTTTGACCATCAAGTGTACTCCCTCCGTCTAGGTGAGTAAGTCATCTTAGGTTGTGCGCCGTGACCAAGGAGGAGGGGAAAACGAGAGACCTTAATGTTTATTTGCTAATTAATAGCATTGCATGCAATGAACTAACCACTGCATGTTGTGTTTGGTAGTCTCAAGTCATTAAAAGCTTGCACACCCCTCATCTCTTATTGGTTGATATGTCAAGAAACAAGAAACGAGATAGAAATTAATGACCGCGCCTAAGTGTTTTGGGATTATTTGGTTTTCGTAAGATGACTTACACACCTAGACGGAGGGAGTACCACAGTTGTACTACTACTACTACTAGTAGTAGTAGTAGTAGTAGGAACATGAGTACTCCAGTATTGTATAGCGGAAATAGGTCTCCCGTGCTAGCATGCCTGTTCACTTCATCGTTCAGGTATCATCCATATTGCGAGCAGAACCAAATTCTTGTGCATGCCCAATCAACGCCCTGCCGCGATGCATGCAGTGGTCGTTCTGGTGCATCAAGGACGGCATGCAGATCGTCCCACACTTGAGAAGAGGAAAAATGGAAAGGTAGAACGCGGCAGCAGAGGAAGAGAACGCTGGCTAACGAGGCTCGGAGGGGATCGAGCAGGAAGTTAATGCTCCACGCCTAAAGGTTTTGGGAAAACCTGATTTTCATAAGGTGACTTATACTCACCTAAAAGGAGGGAGTATTCCTTAACCAGAGAATGTTGTGTCTCCCACTCACGCGCTCAAAAAAAACTACGACACATTTTTTTATCTGTTTGCATAGGTCCCACCTATCAGGAAGGATGGGCACGTACACGAACAGGTACGACTCATCAGTCTACCCGCATAGCCTTTTCGTTTAGTCTACCTAGCCGTCTAATCAACTGCCTGCACGCCACTTCTCCCATTTACTTCTCCATCGGGAACCGATTCTCCTCGGCTTCTTCACCTCCCCTTCGTCTTCATTTGCATCCAAACCCCACTACGTTCACATTGTTTTAACCTCTTTAAATAATCATCTACTACTTAAGTTAGACTAGCCATCTAATCCTAATTCCCAAACCATAGGCCTCCGTTCCAGCGGTTCCAAATGGCGAAAGAGATCGAGATGCAGGTTTTTAGCGTCCAACATGTCCACGTCGAAGGCTCGATGCGCATAGTTGCCACCATCACCGTCCACCCAAGGGTTGTTCGGCAGTGGATCAACAATGTATCCAACTCCCTCGAAAAGGTAGAGACGAGGGTCATCGGTCTCGACGCAGAGTACACGGAGCGTGCCCCTGGGAAGATCCAGCACGCCGCCGTCCTTCAGCTGTGCCTCGAAGATGATGTTTTGGTGTACCACATCATACACTCGCCCTCCATACTAGGTGAGCTTCACGATTTCTTGTCTCGGGAGGACGTATACTTCTGTGGGGCAGCCATCGAAGGGGACAAACAGAAGCTGGAGCCGTACAACCTTGATTTGAAAAGCATCGCTGACCTACAAACCAGAATCAAAATTCCTGTAGAAGATTGTGATAAACAGACACCATCCCTATTCGACGTACCAAATTTTGTGCTCGGTACAAATCTTAAGAAGGGTGACGAGACGGTGACATTAAGGTCGTCTGGATGGGAGAATTATCCCTTGACGTACGAGCGGATAAAATATGCTGCCCTCGATGCTCGTGTGAGTTTCGAGATAGCTGCAAGGTCCAAAGAGCTTGTTGCGAAGCCGTCTCCCACAGAGAATGAGAAGAAGAAGAAGAAGAAGAAGAAGAAGAAGAAGAAGAAGAAGAAGAAGAAGAAGAAGAAGAAGAAGAAGAAGAAGAAGAAGAAGAAGAAGAAGAAGAAGAAGAAGAAGAAGAAGAAGAAGAAGAAGAAGAAGAAGAAGAAGAAGAAGAAGAAGAAGAAGAAGAAGAAGAAGAAGAAGAAGAAGAAGAAGAAGAAGAAGAAGAAGAAGAAGAAGAAAAGGTTGCACCAGCAGGAGGGCATTATGGATGGAGGAACTATTTCATCTCTTGTAAAAAAAATATTCCCTCTCGGTGTATATTGATATAGATGGACTATTTCGATGGTGTGCATGTCTTTGGAACAGAGTAGTAGCGTGGGTCCTCTTGACTATAAGGAACTATTTATCCGCATATATAGCTTTCTCTGCTACTCCTTCCAGTGATCGGTATGCAGTGCATGTGTCCGTAGACATGAAAGCTTGTCCATGGAAGTTCAACTACGGCGACCATCACGTTTCATCTCGCGATTCCCACGACGCCTCTCCAACCCACGGCACCACGCCCCCCGACGTGCGCCTCACCCCTCTCGGCCGCACCACCCCTCTACCTTTGTGTGCATGACATGTGGGCCACCTAAAATGCGGCGAGCATCAAGTTTCTACCACAGCCACCCGCGATTCCCACGACGCCGCTCGAACCCATGAAACCACATGTCCCCCGACCTGTGGCTCACCCCTCTTGGCCCCACTGCCCCGCTGCCTATGGGAGCATTACATGTGGACCAGTCACCTATCGGGTCCACATGTTATTGACTCAAAGGTAGGTGTAGTAAGGCGCTGAAGCTCAGTCCCGATGGCCCTGAGAGGGAAATGTAACACTTGCGCCAGGGCTTGTGGTGCTCCCGCAGCACGAACTCGTGCCAAACTCGAGATTTATTTCTTTACTATACATGCACGCAACGATTTAATGGACATTGTAATCTCAACATGTGATGGGGAGCTCTAAATTTGAATTTGAAACTTATAAAATGAAAAGATTCAAAACAAATAAACTAGGAGAGAGGGAGTATATCATAGGATGTGTCCCATACAAAATAAGTCCCCTGGTTTGTCACCGCAAAGATGCGGTTACAAAGGAGCACATCGTCTTCCTACTCGTACGGCAACAAATCGGCCGCAGACAGCATGGTCCGCCTTTGACCGCCATGTGCAAGGTTCGTGCTATCTTATTCAATCTCACCGTGGTTCCATCGTACCAATTCATGCGGTGGCCCATTGCATGGCTGATCCCAATGTTGGACAAAGGTTCTACGAGAACGGTGTCACCGTTGTAAATGTTGTGCAAATTGATGTTGGTACCCTCCCGTACATATGCAAGCCAATCTCCACTCGCACCGAGCCTAACCTGTGAAACAGTGGGCAGGGGGAGATTTAGGAAATGGACACGGAAGTAGTCTTTAGAATGCATTTACTACGTGATCAAACTCATCTTACCTGCTCACCGGAGGAAATCCGAGTGCCCCTCAACGTCGGCATCTCAAGGGGCGTCAACTTGCAACTACGGCCATGCCGCGCTGGAGAGACCCCCAAGGAAACATCCTCGTGTGTTCCACGGAACATCAAGATGCATTTGTATGAGAAGTTTATCTTGTGAGAGAAAAGGATGAACGAGGGAAGGCCTCTAGAGATAGAGATGGACACTACTACTAGCAATGTGCTGGCCCGTGCGTTGCAATGGATCCAAAGTAGTAGAATAATACTTGTTCACGTGCTTGAAATATAAACACTCTAGTTTTGATATACATGTGTCAGCAGACATGACAGCTTGTCCATGGAAGTTGAACCACGGCGACCATCACGTTTCTTGTTTCTACCACTGCCACACCCACACGCGATTCCCACGACGCCGCTCCAACCCACGGCACGACGTCCCCCGACGTGGACATGGATCCTCTGACGTGGCTATCACTGCCTTGCCCTGCCTTTCCTTCGCTGACAAGTGGGACCCACGCTTATGGGTCCCACATGTCAGTGACAGAATGGTAGGATTGTTCGCGTCAGGGGATCCTCATCCCCCCGACGTGCCCCTCATCCCTCTCGGCCCCACCGCTCCTCTGCCTTTGTGTGCATGACATACGGGCCAGCTGAACTGGAGCGACCATCAACTTTCTACCACTGACACACCCGATTGGACGCGGTTTGCCTGCTCCGCTGCTATGCTCCGATCCGTACTCCCGCACCATCGAATTTTCATCCAGCGGCTGTGATACATTTCATCCCGGGCATCAATCCTCAGCTGGAGTACTTATGTACTACAGGTAGTACCCGCTGGTGTGGCCATCTACGCCTCGTAACGCCCCGGCACCCAGCTGTGGCACCCTCGCCACGGCCACGCCACCACCGGCCGGTTCATCTCCAACGAGTGAGTCGCGAACCACGCCACCACCATGAGAATGACATGTGGGCCGGCCGCATTTAAGGTCCGCATGTCATTGACTCATAGGCCGGGCACTAAGCCACTGAAGGTCAGTCCCGTGGGCCCCGGGAAATGTAACTCCTGTGGCAGGCCTTGTGGTGCTCCCGCAGTACGAGCTCGTGCCAAAACTGGAATTTGTTTCTTACTACTACCAACTAGTACTAGTAAGGTACAGGTGCATTGCACACATGAGATTCTGGTGGTTTGTGCATTATGCTTCTACATGTGGAGCTTTCTGGATTCTAACATGTGGCAAAATCTGGTGGAATGTAAGGTTAGGCAAGTTTGATTAACTTAGGTGAGTGTTTGGTTCAAGCCACACCTTAGGCAAGCCACATTAAGGCCCCACATGACATACACACAAAAATGTGGCAAGATTCCCTTAGGCTTGCCAACTTGTGGCTCTCATTTTGAAGAACTAATAACTTTGCCTAAGCTTAGTTGTGGCAAAGTTAGTCATGAATTAAGTTCAACCATGGAGTCTTCTAGATTATACATGTGGCAGAATCTGGTGGATGATATCCAACGGCCAGTAGTGCTTGGATTTGCCATCTTTGTACCGTCGGATTGGCTTCATCCAATGACCAACTTTCAAAGTCTTTCACACACTATATAGGGGTTATAGATATAGATGTCCCGGTCCATTCCAATGGATCCAAAGTATATCTATTTAGTGGAGTGCACTCTAAACACATTATCTATTTATTTTTCTCTAACCTTCCGTAGCCATGCAACCAAGCTTCATGGGTGCCCCCCACATCATATTATTCATACTATGTTGATTGAAAAAAAGATAAATCACCCAAAACAAGATCTTCCCGTTTTTTGTTCCTACGATGTTGTGGCGTGCACGTACCTACTAGTTGTATAGTGGTAGTACTAGTAATATAGTATTAGGAGTACAAACTTAGGGAATGCTCCTACTCTATCAACGAGCCCCGTCTGACACCAAATTTCTTGCCTTCCGTGCTACAGCTAGATCTTCCCCTCGTTTCTGTTTTCCAACCCGGCGGCGGGCGGGTGTCGGTTTGCTGAACGGTGGTCCCACATGAAAGTGAAAATGCTAGGCAACACGCCTTCCCTAAGCTATGTGTCGTGCCGGACGGGCCGTGTTGTACTCCCGATTCCCGGGCGTGTGGGGGTGCGACACGAACGCGGCAGGCCTTTTCCTTTTACCAGCAATGTGCCCGTGTGTTGCGACAGATCCAAAGTAGTAGAATAGTAGTATTTGTTCACAAACTTGAAAGAAATCACTATTGTTTTGATATACTCCTAATATATTACTCCCTCCGTACCTAAATATTTGTCTTTTTTGAGATTTCAAATGGACTATCACATACGGATTATATAGACATATTCTAGGGTTTCTAGCAAGATGCCCGCGCGTTGCACGAAGTTGATGGAAAAGGTAAGGATAATCTTATAAATTGACGGACGGAGTACTAGTTACAGTGATGCATATAATTAAGCAAAGGGATCGCACATGTCGGTATTGAATGGAACGAGAATGCAACAGCACAATAAGAATTAAGGCCACGATGATGCAATCGCAGTGGTGGTTATAGAAGGCAAGAAGAAAGATGGATCCACGAACGTACGACCACCTCCTCATCAACTTAGTGCGCCGGGCCACCGACCGGCGGCTAAGGAGCGGCGGCTTTTGTGGCGAGGTCGAGGTGCTTCTCACCAAAGGCATCCAAGGCTTCCAGCCGGTTCAGGAAGGCCAACGTCGTAGCGTCCTCACTGGCCTTGTAGATACCTATGTACACGATTTGCTCGTACACGTGGATGTGTAGGTCGACGAATTCTTGCAGGGCGAGGTGCCTCGCGGCGAGCGCGACCTCCAGGTGGACATTCTTCGTGGCGTCGGCGGGCAGTCGTAGGGCCACCAGTGCTTGAAAGAGGTTCCGGCCATGGAGGCCGATTAGGGTGGCTGGCAATGAGGAGCCCGGGCGCGCGGGCTGGAGGAGTATGGCGATGTCGTCCACGAGCTTCTTGAGGACGGTGAACTTCTTGCTGGTGGCAACGATCATCTGGTTCAACTGAGAGTCGTAGTTGGCGTCGACGGCGGCCATCCACCAGCCGGTCTCCAACACCGTCTGGAGACGATCCTCGGCGCCATGCCGCAGGCCGGCGTCGTGGACCATCTGGCGCAGCCGCTGGCCACTCACGCGCATCGCCGCCATGGGTCTGGAGTGAGCTCTTTTGCGCTTAGTGTAGGTGCTTAGGCAAATGCTTAGGTGCGTACGATGTGGTAGATGCATTGGAATGGAGGGGCGCCTTTATATGAGGGCAATGAGGGCAAACAGCGTTGCATTCACATCGTGCAGCCTCTTTTCCCGGACCTCCTCCCATTACTTCCCTCGTGCATTAATTGAAGGAGGATGCATTGGCCGTTCAACATATCGGGAACCGCTACTCCCTCCCTCATCTGCATTAAAGCCGTATCGGGAACTGCGCCGCCCGCTGTCAAATCGAATACTCCCTCCGTCTAGGTGAGTATTAAGTCATCTTACGAAAACCAAATAGTAAACACATAGGCGTGGTGCATTAACTCTCACGTTGTTTCTTATTTTTTGACATAAATAGAGGAATCAACCAAGAAGAGATGTGGGGCTTGTATGCTTTTAATGACTTGAGACTATCAAACATGACATGCAGTGGTCAGTTCGTTGCACAAGAACAAATACAACCCACATCAGCACACACGCATCTTATAGCATCACATCCAATGGCTATAAAAGATGAATGAGACCAAATTATATCTCATCTAGATGAGTTCTAGCAAAACTATATTAATAATACTTAGTACTCCTGCGCCATGTATCATATATTAGTATCATGTAGTACTTTATTTATTGCCATGTATGACACATAGTACTCAACTCTCTCTCTTTCTTCATTTAATTCTATGACACCTCATCAATATTGCTAAGGCTAGTACCTTTAGAACCAGCCTTAGCAAATACTAAACATTAAGTTCTCTCGTTTTCCTCTCCACCTTGGTCACCTAGACGGAGGGAGTATACTGCGCGGGCTTTTCCTGCGCGGTAGGCGGGGCAGTTCCGCCTAGTCGGTTCGACAGAGACGTGAGAAGACGAGGGAGTAGGCTGCTGCAAACGTATGGTTGTGTGATTTGACAGCGAGTTACTGCTGGACAGGTGGGGCCCCGTGATTTGACTTGCCATTATCATTTTAACTGCGGCGCTACGACCGGCGTGAGTCTCCTGATTCCTGACCACCTCCATACAGGTGCCTCTCCCAATGCTCCACCATGTAGTAGAGGCTGGCTCTTGCATGAGAGCCCACTTCTCCACTTTTTCCTTGCCTCTCTTTCCTCCACATACGCAAAAATGCCATGTAAAGCGCACTATTGTACTTACTTGCTCCTACAGGTGCTTAAGCTTGCCACATAGGCATAAAGTATGATGTGGCAAGTTAATCAAGAAGACAGAAACTAGTTTGGTGACCCAAGGAAGAAAGGGTGCTAAGTGCGTGTACCTAGGTCAAAAGACAATTTTGAGTCTATAGCTAATTAAATGAAGCAAACTTAGCAACACCATTTCATTGGAAGAGGTCACTCCTTGGCAAATGCAATAAATACTAGTACTCCCTGTGTCCCATAATATAAGAATCTTTTTGGCACTACACTAGTGTCAAAAACGTTCTTATATTATGGGACGGAGGGAGTACGAAGAAAGAGATAGGGAGAAGTTAAAAAATACACTTATAGCCAACCTTATAGCCAAAACCTTATTGTAGTATGAGTGACTAAGTGATGACTATGTATGACACGCCAACATCAGATAGCCTAACGCACCATGTTAAATCTCCAAGGGCGCGACCGCACGAGCGATGCGACGGTCGTGGTAGGCGCGACCACGATACGGGCTGCTGGCAGCCCATGGATCTGAGATCAAACGGTCGCATGCTAAGTTGCTGATAATTTGCAGAATAACCCTCCAGGATAGGATATTCACCCATAGGTCTAGAATCACGCCATGCAACCGTTCGATCTCAGATCCAAGGGCTCTCGGAAGCCCGTATCATGGGAGAATGGAAAGCCACTACCCTGTCGTTCGCACGCTGGCAGTTCACTCCTACTCGTCCCCGCACGTCCTTCAATACTACGGCGGTTCGCTCCTAGTCGTCCCGTCCATTCACATTACGGCAGTTCCACTAATCCTAACCCTCCTCCCAAATCCATGGCGTCCCAAATCTCCCCGATCGGCGGTGAGTACAAGGTTAGAACCATCACCGGCGATGAGTTCGACGTCATCTACACCCGTTCTTCCGCGACGGTGAAAGGATGCCTTTCTCGCTTCAGACGCATGTTCGAAGACTCAGATGATGAGTGGGTCGCTGGGCTAGATGTTGAGTACACCACAGTTCTAGGACGAGAGAAGGATCTAAAGGACGAAGAGAGGAAGAAGCCCGCCGTGATCCAGGTTTGCGTGCATGACTTATGCTTGGTCTACCACATATGCCATGCCGACGTTGAGTGCTAGGATTTTAAGGACTTCCTCGAGAGCAACCTAGTCAAATTCGTTACTGTAGACTTTGGTAACGACAAAGAAGTCCTGCGTCGGATAGGCCTCGTTCTAGGCAACACCTTCGACCTCCAGAAGAATCGGCTGGTGTCCTCTCGTCAGCCTTCAATGCTGACCCTGGCAGGAGCCATGGTTCATCCTTCGTACGGTAAACTGGAGAAACCTCCATACACGTTTCATCGTCATGCATCGCAGTGGAATGTACTAGATATAGACCACATCCACTACGCTGCAATGGATGGCTACCTTTGCTTCAATATCTACAAGGGTTGGATGAAGAGCAACAGCCAAGTGTGCGGTTCAAGCAAAGAAGTATCGGCCAAGGGGAAAGGGGACAAGGACGAAGTCGAGGACGTGGACGAGGACTCCGAGTAAGGTGGCAGTGTCGTTGCTCATGGTGGTTCTAATGCAGTGTCTACCGGAATAGTTGCAAAGTTTAATTTCAGGTGTGCTTAATTTAATTTGAGGGGTGTGTTGTGCTGAGCCCCAGCAGAACTATGTTATGTTTCTTCTTGTTACTTTAACTCTTCAGTACGTACATACTAGTATTTCTTACATTTCATCTTTTAGTTGGTATAGTACTACCACTCGTTTCTTCACATTATATACGTACAATATATATGGCCAACATCATATAGCCAGCAGTTTAGTTGTCAAAGAATTTCATGGTGCTTAGTTTTGTCAAAGAATTCCAGGGTGCTTAGTTTTATTTGAGGGGTGGGTTGTGCACTTCTGCTGGACACCATTATTGTGACAAGCCTTTTTAATAGTACTATATGCATAATTTGGCGACGAGCGCTCTCTATATGTACCACCTTTTTTTAATTTAAAGTTTTGCTCCATGGCGCAATCCATCGATACTACTACTGTACAAAAGTGGAGTATATACATTTTTTAAAAGGCTAGAGGGCGGGGCAGTCTAGCTCGGTCGGTTTCACGAGAGGCGAGGGCCTTTGCGATTTGACGGCTCATTACTGCTGTCAAATCGAATAGTACTGCGCCGCCCGCTGCACGCCCGGCGCCTCCATTAAACCCCTCCGTTAAACCCGCATGCAAACCGAGAATCCTACTCCTGCCACACGTCCGTTCATGAGCGGGCCGGAATTAAACGCAACACCGGCCGAGCTCCTCCCATCTGCCCTCAGTTTAAACGAGGCCAGACGCCGGCCAAGCTCCTACCGTGCGCCCTCTGTTTACACGAGGCCAGACAGACAGCGGGCAAGAATCGCACCCCTCCGCCTCTCCCCCATCTCCTCCTTCACCATTTTCTCCACTCTTCCAATGGCTTCCGATGAGCCGTTCTCCGGCATATTACCCGGCTGGGTGGCCCGCCGAGCCCTCAGGATACGGGCGAGGCCGCTCGGTGCTTCACCAATCTCGGTTGGCCCGACGGAGCCAGTTGCCGCCCCAAGCAGGCGCGTGGTTCAGCAACTCGCCGCTCCAGTTCAGCTCGATGATGAGTGGCAAGTTGCTCCACGCCGGCACGGCGGCTAGCACGCCGATACGGGCGCCGTCGCTGCCGCGTCGTACCGTGCCACTAGTGTCTGCGGTGGCCGTGCCTCCCGTGTCTGTGGGCGCGCCTCCCGTGCCTGCGGCAGCGCCATGCAGGCAGAGACAGAAGCCGGGTGCGTGGAGAGCGATGAGTCCGTGGCCAGCTTCTCCGTGTCCGCCGCCATCATCGAGGAGAAGTAGAACACTGGAGGCCGCGGCCACTTGGGACCCATGAAGGCCACCGCCGAGGCGACGACCGCGGATTCAGGTGGTTTCTTTGCTGCTTCGTCTCTTCCGAGGACCTTCGTCGACCCCGCAAGTGTCTGACAGACATGAGGAAGACAAAGGGATCCGCGGGCGGCCATTTAGAACTAAAATAAGTCTAGATACATCCATTTCTAGGACAAGTATTTCCGGACGGAGGGAGTATTAATTATACAAGAGAGCCGGATTGGCACCTCTTAGTTCATGTAAATGTAATGAAATCCAACATGTTTATATGAAGATCCGACTTTTTTATACGAAATCCTTCATGCTTATATGAAATCAGTCCGTGTTTGCAAGAATTTCATCTGGTTGGTTAGAGTTGTAAAAATGTTTGCCGCTGGTGTTTGATGTCGTCCTCCGCTTAAGGAAGCGGGAGGAAATTTGCCGGCTGCCGTTGGAGATGCTCTTTATGCTGGAAATAATAGAGTGACATCCAATCCATTTGAGTTAATTGCCTGTATGATTGTCCCTCTATAAAAAGTTAATTGCATGTACAGTGTACACGTGACTTGCAGGGTGGCTACAGCTTCGTACAGAAAGTTAAAAAGAAACAAGTCCATCCTTAATCTTGTATTCTAAGTACTCTGTGGGTTCCACTGTCAGTACAGTAGCGAAAGAAGTATATATTAAATAAGTAGAGTAATATATAATATAAAAATATAAAGTTAAAAGACAGAAACTCATGTCATCGCGTTGCGAGCATCCGGCGCTAACCAGCCCAGCACATTTTTGTTGTAGACCATGCTGGAGATATATCTCCATGTCTACTCTTATATATACTCCATTCTTTCCTAAATATTTGTCTTTTTCAGATTTCAAATGGACTACCACATACGGATGTGTATGTAGACATATTTTAGAGTGTAGATTCACTCATTTTGCTCCGTATGTCTTTTCAGGAAGGGGTCAGATTTGTCCTTGATTTATTTATGAGGTATCCAGATGGCACTGCACCGCCAAGAAAAGAGGGTAACATCAAAATTATGGACTACTTTTTTGAGTATGTTGGTAAGGTCCGGTCATAGTCACTTGTTGAAATCTCTAAAAAGACAAATACTCCCTCCGTCCGGAAATACTTGTCATCAAAATGGATAAAAGGAAATGTATCTAGACGTATTTTAGTTTTAGATACATCTCTTTTTATCCATTTTGATGACAAGTATTTTCGGACAGAGGGAGTAGAAAACAGAGTTGGTGATGATGGCGTGCGTGCCATCCCTGCAATATAGGCCATCGGATTTATATCTAACGGATAGGAAAGAAACTATGGCAATTTTGCAAAAATATACCCACACATCACTCCACGTTCGCAAATAAGGCATTCCCTCGTTCAACCTTTTCTCTCACAAGATAAACTACTCATACAAATGCATCTTGATGTTCTGTGCAATGCACGGGCAGCTAGCTAATTTCTTTTAAAATAGTTGCTGCGATAATTGGGTTGAAGTGATATATTTTATGTCTGCCCCGAATGATTCCAGATTCACTAGTAGTAACAAAGAAAAGGTTACCTTGTTAATTAACAGAAAACAGGGTGAAAACTATCACATGAGGCCGGTAAAAACAAGGCACACTGGGTTCAGCGTCATCGTCACTACAGTTGTGTGCGCGCGAGAAGTCTACATATCGAGGGGGCTACCGAGCGAGGCACCGAGACACAATGTTTGAGAGAGAAACCAATTGACAGATTATGATCAGATCGAGTTGTCACCCTTCTGCTGTCATTGTTGGGGGGGAGAGAAAGACGTATCGAGAGTGTGCGCGGTAGGCACAGAGGCACAACTAGCGAGTGTGTGTGTGTGTGTGTTTGAAAGAGGAGTAGATAGATTATTATCAAGATCGATGTGCCACCCTACTCCTTCGGTGCCGGGTAGTGTGTGTGTATGTTTGAGAGAGAAGCCAGTCGATAGATTAGTATCAAGATCGAGGTGTCACCCTACTCCTTCGGTGTTGGGAAGTGTGGGTGTGTGGGGGGGCAGTGACACTCATGTATCTCTACTCTTATAAAAAAACAGAGTTGGTGATGATGGTGTTCCTGCCATCCTGCAATATAGGCCATCCGATTTATATCCGACGGACAGGAAGGAAACTATGGCAATTTTGCAAAAAGATACCCACACCCCTCTCCGCATTTGCAAATAAGGCATTCCCTCGTTCATCCTTTTCTCCCACAAGATAAACTTCTCATACAAATGCATCTTGATGTTCCATGCAACGCATGGGCATCTTGCTAGTAGGGAGAAGGAGTTTGTGTGACACATATCTAGCTATATTAAGGGATAGGTAGATAGCATATGTGTGAGAGACATTATTGTACTTTGAGACATTAGTGGCTGTGGGTGGGCGGAATTAAAGGGGTGGGCGTGTTAGACATAGAGAGCGTGTGTGTTTCTGTGTGAGAGACATGTAGGACGGGGTAGAAAGACGAATTTAACCCTGACAGAGGGAGAGAAATACACGAAGTGCGCGTGTGTGATTCCGATGCCCACAGGGAAATGAGATATGTATGCGTGTGAGAGAGATTGCACAATTCATTCACGTATCACTATCTAGCGATCATGGACGTGCATCGCTTGAACATAAGTCAATATCTACTTCGTATCGTGGCCAAAGGTACAATATCGATTCAACGCTATAAAGATTGGACACTCACATATCACATTTTTTTCTATTTAAATAAACCTTTTCAGTTGTGCATGCCAAAGTTACAGTGATGTATCTTCAAACAACCAATGTAGCTATCATGTATATGCACCATTATTACTCTTGCATTCAAATTCATTAGTCTTGGATGATTTAAGTTTCTATTTTGAAGTAATATATGTAATATTCATATATGAATTCAACGGGTACGCAATTTATGAAATGGAGGCTATGTAATCATATGAGGTAACACTTTTAAGTAGCTGACTATAATATTCATTTCTTTTTGTGCGCCTCTACACCAACACGTCAATGCATTATGTTTAAAGTAAATAACCAATGGCACTAAATTATCTATTTACACGAGAAATACATAGGCTGAGCGTTTGATCCCTTTTTTGTGAACGTGCCACTACACCCGTACGATTGGTCGCGCCCGTGTGAACGTCCAAGTTATCGGCGCATCATCCCGAGTTATTGTCTTTTTTTCTGGGGTGGACTTCACACCAGTTATTAACTGCTGACGCGTGCCCCATGTACACAGTCTAGCATGACCTTCCCGCTAGCACGGTCCAAAATTAGTTGAAACTGCATACGAGCGATCCCGCGAGCGGCAAAATCTCCCGCCTCCTTCTAAAATTTCCGCCACCTTAGTCTTTAGCATGCGAAATCCCCCTTTTGTCCTTGGTGCACGGAGACCAGCAGTTACAATACTGCCCTCATCTACATGATAGGTCGGGGCTGCTTTGGTAACTTCCGGTTCCCCCACTACACGGCACCCCCGTTTCCTCTCCCCCTACCGCAAAAAACGACTAACTCCACAGCACCAGAGCATCTTACATTACGCCGTCCGTACTTCATCGCCCTTTCTCCCCTCACCTCTCGAAACCCTAGACTGCTCATCCACCGGCATACCATAGCCCATTCACTGCCAGCGGCGTCCACCTCGCCGGATCTGCTTCTGCGGCCGCATCTACCCCTCCAACCTCCCCTAGAAACAAGTAGACTGCTCATCCACCACTGTACCACAGCCCATTCAGTGCCGGCCTTGTCCACGGCGCCGGATCTGCTTCGCCAGTACTCTCGTCAACCGTCGCGCATCTACAGCGGCTTATTCATACTCCCCACCGGAGACGCTTCGTCCACACCCCCCGGAGCCACCCCACCGACGCCCCCGTCGACGGCCTCTGATCCTCTTCGCCGACACCTTCCTCAACCCTACCGGAGCCGCTTCGCCGACACCTTCCTCAACCCTACCGGAGCCGCTTCGCCGACACCATTGTCAACCCTACCGGAGTAGCTTCGCCTATACCATTCTCAACCCTACCGGGGTCGCTTTGCCAACTCACAAGTCCACGGCCTCAGATCCGCTTCCTCCCACCCTCATCCAACCTACCGGAGCAGCTTCTGACGCCCCGTCCACGGCCGCAGATCCGCATCGTCGACACCACCCTT
>NC_057802.1:27841772-27842102 GCF_018294505.1 Triticum aestivum
TTCGCCTATACCATTCTCAACCCTACCGAGGCCGCTTTGCCAACTCACAAGTCCACGGCCTCAGATCCGCTTCCTCGCACCCTCATCCAACCTACCGGAGCAACTTCTGACGCCCCGTCCACGGCCGCAGATCCGCATTGTCGACACCATCCTTAACCCAACCACCGGAGCAGCTTCTGACGCCCCGTCCACGGCCGCAGATCCGCGTCGTCGACACCATCCTTAACCCAACCACCGGAGCAGCTTCACCTACGCCCTCGTCCACGACCACAAATCCGCTTCGCCCACACCGTAGTCCACCCTACCGGAGCCGCTCCACAAACACCCTAC
>NC_057802.1:27842189-27847789 GCF_018294505.1 Triticum aestivum
GGGTCGCTTTGCCAACTCACAAGTCCACGGCCTCAGATCCGCTTCCTCCCACCCTCATCCAACCTACCGGAGCAGCTTCTGACGCCCCGTCCACGGCCGCAGATCCGCATCGTCGACACCACCCTTAACCCAACCACCGGAGCAGCTTCTGACGCCCCGTCCACGGCCGCAGATCCGCGTCGTCGACACCATCCTTAACCAAACCACTGGAGCAGCTTCACCTACGCCCTCGTCCACGGCCATAGATCCGCTTCGCCCACACCGTAGTCCACCCTACCGGAGCCGCTCCACAAACACCCTACTCGACGGTTCTAGATCTCCTTACCGGACCCCGACAGCCAGCGCAGCGTCATCACCCTCGACATTTCTAACCTGATTCCCACCGTCTGAAGAGATGCCAAGCACCCGCCACGGCCTAGGTACTTGTCACCTTTAAACCCGTCCAGCATCGCCTGCCCGATGTACTTCAAATATACTAACCGGTCGCTGTTACCTGTTATGCAGCTGGCAAAAACTACAAGGATGATGTTTCTTCTGGATCTAATAGCTTGTCCAACCAAGATCCTGGACTGAGGCATTGCTATGATCTTGTAAGCGCGTCTCTCTCTCTTGTATTGTTCTGTGCCTGTCAGCGTGCTTTGCTAGGATTTTCGACCAGTAATCCCTTTGTGCAGACAATGATTTCTACTACTGGCTGCTAAATTAGATATGTAGATGTCATACATGATACTACCTCGTACCTCCGTTCCTAAATATAAGTCTTTCTAGAGATTCCACTATAGGCTACATATGGAGCAAAATGAGTGAATCTACACTCGAAAATGCATCTATATACATCTGTATGTGGTCCATACTGGAATTTCTACAAAGACATATATTTAGGAACAGGGGCAGTACATTACACAAAATCGTAGGTGGCATGTAGGAATTCCAGTGCACTACATTAGGCTCCCTTAGAGTGCCTGCTAGTCCAGCATACAGAGTGATGGCTAGTTTATGGTACGCACACAATCATTAATTGGTGGTTTAAATATGCGCAAGGGATATGCAATGTAGTATCATGTAGAGATGTCTGAAATTAGCCGTGTCAACTTGCAGATAGGGTTACACAATGAAAAAGTACAAGATATATGTGGCAATTTCATGGAACATCGCAAAAAAAAGGAGAGGCAGCGGTGAGCCTATACAGTGTGCTATGGTACGTCACTCCTCCATTGCAATCCTCGTGACATGTTATTTGTATGCCAGTTCTATTAGCCAAGTTTCTTAGGGACAGTTATTACGAGTTATCCTAAGAAAATAAGCACATGTGAATATAAGCTCCATGTAATAAGCCAACCAGTTCTTTTCATTGCGTTTTCAGCTTATCTTTGGTATGATCAGTGGAAAGTCTAGATTGCATTATATATTTTTCATTTTGCTGCCCATATGGAAATTAATTTGACTTGCAAACATCACAAATTGAACCCAGTGCAGTAATTAATATGATAGGAAAATAGACCATCACTATTTGCTCAAAATGCAAATACAAAGATACCATCTACTTGGCACAATCTACTTTGGTCAATGTTTTCCATAGAGATCCCATTGCCTAATTTAAACGAAGAACGCATGACCCACATTTAAATGAAGAACAATTATTTATTGAAATTCGATGGTCCAAGTGGCTGGTTATTATCGTATAGCAGCATCACCTGAAAGCATCATATAGCAACAGCAGCAGCTCATAGCAACTCATCATACAGCAGCAGCAGTCTGCAATTCCTCATATACCAGCAGCAGCTCATAGCAATTCATCATATAGCAGCAGAAGGAGCAGCTCATAGCAATTCATCATATAGCAGCAGCAGGAGCAGCTTGTAGCAACTCATCATATAGCAGCAGCAGCTCATAGCAATTCATCATATAGCAGCAGAAGCAGCTCGTAGCAACTCATCATACAGCAGCAGCAGCTCATAGCAATTCATCATATAGCAGCAGCAGGAGCAGCTCATAGCAATGCATCATATAGCAGCAGCAGAAGCAGCTCATAGCAATTCATCGTATAGTGGATCAGAATGAAAATTTGGCAAAAAATCAGAGGAGATCCTCACCTTGTTGGATGAGCTCATCCTTCAAAAGCACCTCAAGGCCATGGACTGGGAGGAGGGGAGGGGGAATAAGGTGCCTTCTGCCGCAGTGTGGCATCAGCCGTAGTTGTGCAGCGCCCGCCGGAGTAGTGCGTTGGACGAACCACAGTGGAGCAGCTGCTGGAGACCATGGGAATGAGGGGCGGCGCTAGAGGGAGGAGAAGCCAGGGAGATTTGCCCCTACCCGCCGGCCATGTAGCCTACACTACTAGGAAAAGGGCTGCTAGTGGCGCACCTGTTTTCGCTACTAATGGCGCACTACAGGTGCGCCACTAGCACCACGCCATTAGATTTTTTTTCTAATGGCGCACCTGTGGTGCGCCATTAGTATCTGGTATACTAATGGCACACCGCAGGTGCGCCATTAGTATAGCCCACGGTGCGCCATTAGTATCTGGTATACTAATGGCGCACCACATAGAAGTGCGCCATTAGTAACAAATTTTTTAAAAAAAAATCGTGTTTTCTTAATCTCAGGTCACTATTTCACATATGAGATATCCAACACATATATATATACAACAAGCATCCATGTAACAATCATATCCAACACACAAGTTTCATCATATATACATACATAGCCAACACATAGTTCCATCGTTACATATTACAAAAGTTTCACATTGTTCATCCATGACCGTTATCCATCAATTCACAAAAGTTTCACATTGATACAAAATGAAAACACAAATGGAAAAGAAGCACTCCATCCATGCAAGCTTCCGTGAATTAAATCAAATCTGCAAAATGATAAACAAGAAGTTAGAAGAAGAAGAAGAAGAAGAAGAAGAAGAAGAGAAGAACAAGAAGAAGACTAGAAGAATACTAGAAGAAGAAGAACACTAGAAGAATACTAGAAGAAGAATAAGAAGAATAAGAAGAAGACTATAAGCTTATTATGTAAACTTGATCATTTTGTGCTAACTTAGGTAAAATGAAGCTAACATATGTCATTTTGGAAAAGAAGAAGAATAAGAAGAAGACTATAAGCTTATTATGTAAACTTGATCATTTTGTGCTAACATAAGTAATTTTGGAGCTAACCTATAGGAAACTAAGCATATTAGAGATAACATAGGTAACTAAGTATATATATATATATATATATATATATATATATATCATTTTGGAGATATGACATACCTGACATAGTTCAGTTTTCATTGTTCTTCTCCTTCTCCTTCCTCAGCCTGATGCGCCAAGAGCGGCGAGGCGGTGGAGGCAGTTGTGGGATGTAGTCTTCTACCACAATTGGCGTGGTCATGTCGCCCAGCTGTGGGATCGCCGGCGCCACCACCGGTGCGTGGTCATTGTCAGGCACCACCACCATCGCGAGGCCACCTTCAGGCAGGACGGGCACGACCATCGCTAGGTCATCCTCAGCCACCACCATCTCTTGCCCATGGTCAGCCACCACCATCTCTTGCCCATTGTCAGCCACCACCATCTCTTGCCCTTGGTAAGCCACCACCAGCGCTAGGTCATCCTCAGCCTGATGCCCATCGTCATCCTGCAGCTCCTCATCCCCACTCTGCTCCTCTTCTCCCCCACTCCAGTCCGGATCATCCTTCTTGTTGTCTTCGCTGCTGCCAGAATCGCTGCTGCTTTCGCTAAAGCCAGAATCGCTGTTGCTTTTGCTACAGCCATAATCGCTGCTGCTTTGGCTATAGCCAGTGTCGCTGCTGCTGCTCCCATTGCCTGTCCAAATGCAACAATGACCGTTAACAATCGATGTGTGACAAAGCCAAATGTAGAGCAATAAGAAGAGGCAGAACGCACTGGCATCTTCGTCGTCAGCGTAGCGCATGCGACACATAGTCCTGTTGAAAACCTTCACGATGAGCATTGTGGCGTCATCGTCGTACCTGAAGAGAAGAAAGTACCCGGTCCGCAGGTTGTAGGCACTGTAGAACTTCTCCCAGCCACGGCACAGGTACATGTGGCCCTCCTCGATCACCAACTCCACGTCCCACAGCCTGCGAACCCCGCTGCCGGCCTGTCGGAGCTTCACATTATCTAGCGGAGCTTCACCCAGCATGTTCATAAAAGTGTCAGGCAGCCTCTGCAATTTGGGACAAGGAGTGATGTAGCAAACAACAGAGTTATCATAATGAGATGGGTGAAGGGGAGATCTCTCGTTTTATATACCTGCCTCGTGGCTGATACTGAAGTCCCAAGTATGATACTAAAGAACTCGAAAGCATCCAACTCATACTCCGGTGAGGCAGAGCGGCGGTGGCTGCTTCCCCCCATCTCTGATAAGCAGCAGAAGAGACCAATTAGTACCCTTACAACATTATCATATTTACGAATTTTGTCCTTGATGTAATTCTTTGTAGTTTTGGCATTATTGCGCACATGCAGCACTAATGAGAACATATATGATGTGTCCCATTCTTTTGCTTGTTCCTGTGCAACCGGCGAACATGGCACACAAATAGCATGGAAATTTCTGAAACATATTTACAACATTGATAAGACATGTTTCGACAAATCAGCATGGGATCCACACATTTGGAAACAAAAAGGAGAAATCGTGTGAATAGTAGCTACTATTACTAGCATAATTTGAAATCAGCTAGTACAGTGCACATTGCCTTTTTCTTTTGTTTCTCAAGTGTGCATTGAGTTTGGATTTTGAAATCTTGTTACTTGGTAGGTGCACTTTTGTCAATGTTCTAAAACTGTAGCAGAATTTTTTTGACGTTTTGGTGGTGCTATTGTATGTTGGTAGTGCAGTAGCATTGTGTAAGGTAGGAAGTGCCAGATATGTGTAATGTAGGCTTGAATATGAAATGTCACTAATTATGTTTTATCTTTTTCAGGCTGCTGTTGTGCATGTCTGTGAGGCAACACTATTTAAGCGCTTGATAGAGTTTGAAAATACAGATTCGGGTAGCTTAACGGTATGTATGTACTCCTCATGAAATAGCCAAATGTGGGCTTTCTATTGTAAAATTGTCTTACGTTTTTCTAAACCTCAATCACTTTCGTAAGCCATCTGATGAAAATATAACCACTCCCAGTCATCACTCCATTAAAACCTATATAGACTGTTTACAAAGTACAAAGACACAAGTTTGTCTAAGTTTGCATCTTCTTCTTCTCCACCTCTCTTCTTTTCTTGTTCTCCTTTTTCTTTCTTCTCCTTCCTCCTCCTCCTCTTCTCCTTCTTCCTTTCTTGTTCTGTTTTTCAAGTTTCTTCTTATTCTTCTTCCTTTTTTTCCTTTTTCCTCTTCTTCTACTTCTTCTTCTTTTTTTCAACTTTCTTCTTCTTCTAATTATCTAAACCTAAATCTAGCACTAACCTAAACCAACCACTAACCTAAACCTATCAATAACCTAATTAAACCTAAACAGCAAAGAAAAACAGTAGAAAAAAACAAAAAAAATGCTCACCTTGGCTCCGGGGGAGCGCGAGGCGGACGCAGGGGGCCCGCGGCGAGCCTGGCTCCGGGGGCGGCGCGGGCG
>NC_057802.1:27848397-27861415 GCF_018294505.1 Triticum aestivum
GTGGGGCGACGGGGCGAGGGGAGGTGGGGCAAGGGGGCGGCGAGGGGAGGGGGGCGACGGGGCGAGGGGAGGTGGGGCTCGGCATTACTAACAATTTTTTTTTGCAAAACTACTAATGGCGCACGGTGGGTGTGGTGCGCCATTACTATGTCAACTAGTAATGGCGCACTATACCATGGTGCGCCATTAGTAATAAATTTTTTTTATTTTTTTTTCAAAACTACTAATGGCGCACCAAACACCAGGTGCGCCATTAGTAATATATTACTAATGGCGCACCAACACATGGTGCGCCATTAGTATATAGTAATGGCGCACCACATGTCTGGTGCGCCATTAGTGGCCATATCATCTATAGCCCTTTTCCTAGTAGTGCTAGCTGGACATAGCATCGTCGAGGACCAGGCCAGATGGGACCAGTGGCGACGGCTTGCTGGAGGAACCCTAGTGCTGCAGGCAGGGGATCGAGGTAGAGAGAAAGTGGAGAGGAGATGCAAGCGGGCAGGGCAATGAATGCTTGCGTGTTTGTTTTTACTTGAGGGTCAGGTGTGACACGGGTGTCAGCAGTTGCATTTTGACTGTAATATAGGCAGACAACAGAGTCATTTCACTATTCCCCTTCCCTTCAATTTTTAGTGAGGTTCTACCCGAAACACCCCCCTCCAAAGCGAAATTAGTTAAGCCCAAGCCCATAACTCAAAAATGACTTCTTTACATCTTTTATGGCTTATTTTTCAAATATGCCCTGAAAAGGTGGAATTGAACTGGCCCTTAACCTGCAATTCAATTATGCGTGCAATGATGAATCACTCCTACCTGCTATCTGTACATTTAGGCATCGTCATACACGGCATAACCTAATACATGTGCATTCCATTGTAGAATCTGGAATATGCAATGTTTATGTTAGTTCATACGTTGCACATGATGTTTAAATGCCCCTTAAATCTGGTCAGTCAAGTGATGGTCTTTAAGCCTCCTTCTTTGCTTCTTTTCTTGATATGTAAGATTTGCTCACACATCTGTTCAATTGCTAGTTTGCATCAGCCAGCCATACTAGGACTGTTTGCTTTGATTACTTGTTGTTCTTGACCTAACACTCTAACAGAGCTTGTCAACGATTTAAACACTAAGGGCTACTATAGTGGGGCCTTGTCTAACTCATAGGTGACATAAAGGTTTGGCTGTACACTACAGTAGGCTCTCCAAGAGTACCTGGAGATCCAGTTCGAAGGTATGCCTAGTTTTTACATAGTGCAGACATAGTAAATGCTCATTTCATTGTGTGCAATTGCAAGAGATGCGGCATGTTTCATTATGTGGTGTTGTTTTGTTATAATCTCATCCTTTTGTGTTCACAGACTGGAAAGTATGCATATTTATCTTCCAAGGAGATGAGTAACTAGTTTGTGTCACCTTGCAGAGGGGGTGCAATGAAGATAAGATTGAGGATTTCCAAGTACAAGATGTTAGGAAGGAGCCTTGCAAAAGAAGTAGGAGCTGCGCTGAGCCTCTTCAACCTGCTAAGGTAAGTCATTGTATGCAACTCAATAGTTCAATTCCTTGTTTGTTTCAGGCATAGTTAATTTTCTCTTTTCAATTGCTTTATTTGTTCTCAGTTAATGAGATGCCCGAATAATCATGCCTGATGTTCGGTACTTGTATCACTATTAGTTGACATAATTAAAGGCCTTACCATTTAATTACTCTGCCGAAGTGTGCCTGAAGATTTGAAGTCTATTAACCAACTATTATTGCATGAGGCTCACAATCTAGTTTATACTACGCTAATGATTGCATAGTTTTGCCTGCTGTAGTATGTTTGTATGAAACCCTCTGCTGTTCATTATGCTCCCTAAGACTTTAATTGAGGCACAGAATGGCCAACTGCTTGCTTACTTATATGCAACGTGTTGTCTAAATTTGTAACTTGTCTGTGTTTTCGATTGGGCCCCAACATCATGCTCCTCTGGTGAGCTAAGAGGGATTTCTGTATGCAGGCTGCATAGACTATCTTTTTTATAATTTTTAAAATATCACCTGCTTATGCTTCATGACGTGTAACATTTTTTTTTGAAAGTGACGTGTAACATTATTGTTAGTCCTGTTTTGCCATGTAGTACAAAATAGTGTCTTGTTCGCTTCATTGTTGTAACTATATTTTTGCCCTAGTCATGTGTACTTACAGAAACATTTCAGGATGAAGTGACATCAACACAAAGATCTGCGAGCAGTGCGGCATGGCCGTTACCGAATGATTATGGATTGGAATTGGAATGTGCTGATGTTCTCGAGCATCAACTAGAGGTGGCAAGACAACGTGTACATGATTGTCAACGTATAATCAACAAGTTGAGACTGGACATGCAGGTATTAGATGCAGGAGTCAAAAAAATGAAACAAGACACTGAGGTAACCATGAAGGAATTGGACATTTTGCAGACTGAAATTTGTGCTATCTGAATCCGGCCAATCCTATTTTCTGAAGAGATTATAGTTCAAATGGAGTTAAGTTGATGCGCGTCCATGATGTATGAGCTGTATTTGCCCAGTGTATGTAATTTGCTGTTTGTGTATGCTTTATTATCACGTGTGCCGAACCATAATGCCCAGTGGGTATAATCGGCTGTAATTTCTTTATTGTATAGTGTATGATTATTCTACCTTTCTATGCCTTGATCTCTTTTTTGTATAGTGTATGCTTTTTAGAGGTGATAGTATTGAGTAGGATAATTCTTTGAATATGCTATATCGTTTAAACGGGGGCCAGCTCGCCCGACCATGGCCCTTCACGGGCCGTCGGATCCATGGGCCTTCTACGTCTCGTAGGATCCATGGGCCTTCTACGTCTCGTAGGATCCATGGGCCTTCTACGTCTTGTAGGATCCATGGGCCTTCTACGTCTCGTAGGATCCATGGGCCGCCGACTCATTTATGGGTCTTGTACGGGCCTTTAATGGGCCGTAGACGGGCCTTTAATGGAAATCGTACGTTTTATGGGCTGACCATAACGGGCCGTTAATAGGCCGTATTTGGTGATGCTATGAAAATGGCCCAACAGACTAACGGTCCACAAACGGGCCGACTGTAACGACGGGTTGAATTTGGCCCACAAGCAGAAAATGACAGTAATGGGCCGTAAGTAACCGAATGCTGCAAATGAGCCCAAGAATAAATGGGCCCTCAGAAGGCCAAAAGTTAACTTGGGCTGGAAACGGCCCAACGGAATAACGGGTCGTTAATGGGTATAAAGTGATACACTGTTCATTACGGGCCAGTTTCACCACGGGTCGTTAATGGGTGTAAAGTAATACACTGTTCATTACGGGCCAGTTTCAGCACGGGCCGCTAATGGGCCAAGAGTTACAAAGGGCCTCATATGGGCCGAAAGACGTCATGGGCTATACATGGGCCAGAAGTGAAAACGGGCTGGAATCATATTGGATGGCCCAGATGACGCTACTGGGCCTAATTCGGATAGGGCGTAACGGGCCTTGGGTTAGCGGGCTGTAAATGGGCTATATGCGAACAGGCCGTTAACAGGCTTTCCATGGGCCGGCCCGCCAGCTTTTGACCAAGTCAAACGGGCCGGCCTTTTCACAGGAATGGGCCACTGTTGGGCCGTGCCATGTGTCGACGTATCATAGGCGCCTTATGTCCAGTCAGTGGATGACATCCGTCCCAACGATGAGCCGACACGTGTTTCCTCTAGCCAATGATGATTTTACACGTGGAAAATCCCCATTGGTCGGGGCTGTTAACGGGTTATCGGATCCAAAACCCGACCCGATAGCTTAACGGCGTTCCGTTACGGTGGATGCCACGTGTCGGTCACCCTTGACGAAAGCACTTCTGTGACGCGCGATTTATCGTCATGGAAGTGGACACTTCCGTGATGATAATTTTGGTAATGTCATGGAACACTTCTACGACAGCACAGGTATGACTATCTTGATTCTGTCATAAATTTGTCATGGATGTACATGCATGACAAAAAACGCGACCTACTGTGACAAACACGTATCATCACGGAAGTGTATTTTTTTGTAGTGATTCCGTTTGGACTCCGTTTGATATTCCTTATCTTCAAAACACTGAAATAGGCAAGAAAACAGCAATTTGGGCTGGGCCTCTGGTTAATAGGTTAGTCCCAAAAATAATATAAAAGTGTTTAGTAAAGCCCATAAACATCCAAAACAGATAATATAATAGCATGAATACTTCATAAATTATAGATACGTTGGAGACGTATCAGTGACTATTGACTTGCGAGATAGGATCAAGAACTCACATATATTCATGAAAACATAATAGGTTCAGATCTGAAATCATGGCACTCGGGCCCTAGTGACAAGCATTAAGCATAGCAAAGTCATAGCAACATCAATCTTAGAACATAATGGATCCTAGGGATCAAACCCTAACAAAACTAACTCGATTACATGGTAAATCTCATCCAACCCATCACCGTCCAGCAAGCCTGCGATGGGATTACTCACGCACGGCGGTGAGCATCATGAAATTGGTGATGGAGGATGGTTGATGATGACGACGGCGACGGATACCCCTCTCCGGAGCCCCGAACGGACTCCAGATCAGCCCTCCCGAGAGAGATTAGGGCTTCGCAGCGGCTCCGTATCGTAAAACGCGATGAATCCTTCTCTTTGATTTTTTTTCTCCCCGAACGTGAATATATGAAGTTGGAGTTGAGGTCGGTGGAGCACCAGGGGTCCCACGAGACAGGGGGGCGCGCCCAGGGGGTAGGGCGCGCCCCCCACCCTCATGGCCAGGGTGTGGGCCCCCTTCGGTTGATTCTTTCGCCAGTATTTTTTATTAATTCCAAAAAGTGGCTCCGTGAAGTTTCAGGTCATTCCGAGAACTTCTATTTCTGCCCAAAAATAACACCATGGCAATTCTGCTGAAAACAGCATCAGTCCGGGTTAGTTCCATTCAAATCATGCAAGTTAGAGTCCAAAACAAGGGCAAAAGTTTTTGGAAAAGTAGATACGTTGGAGACGTATCAACACCTATGTGAGCCCGACTGCTGGTCACAGACTATGAGATTGGGTGATCTCTAGGAAGCTCATGAGAAGGTACGGAGTATGACAAATAAGCTCCACCCGTGGGGTTTAGCCTTCGGCAGCCACGTATCAGCTGACAATAGGCAAAACTTCTACACGCCAAACTGACAATTCAAGGCATAGTCCATTGTTCAGTTGTGAAGAAGTCTAATCCTATTGCTCTAGGTGGAAGTTCAACTTAACAGTCTCCACTGAAAATTCTGGTATATCAAACATTGTTTGGAACAGTTGACAAACTTATGTGCCTCGAGATCTGGTGGGGGATTGATGGATTATGGATGGGCTTAGGCCCATATAAGACAATAATCCCTAGTTAATCTCTAAGGCCCATGCATGTGTACGACAAGTGGTGGGAAGTGTGGGAAGTTTAGTCCCATACTGCTACAGTAAGAAGAGTGAGACCTCTTTATAAGGGCTGCTCTACCACTTGCTATTGGGAGCTTGGGAATAGGAGATGTACACGCGCGCTCCTCCTCCTCCGCCGCCCGCCTTGACTCGCCACGCCTCGCCTCGCCTCGTCACGACCCCGCACGCGCCGCGGGTTGCGGGAATGAGCCGAGCCGAAGCTTATTTTTGCCGCTCAGGAATGGTTAATTAATTGTTAATTAATTAACGAGTCGCTTATGGAAGCGCCACTGTCCGAGACGTTGGACCATGGGCTGTTCGCGGACTCGGTCGTGGGCCTGGCCAGGCCCATCTACCTGACGGCCTATATAAGAAGGCGCCGGCCAGTGGAGTGAACCCTAACTCAGTTCACTCACTCCCTCTCGTATAACCCTAGTCGTCATCTACTGTTCCTCCCTCTGTGCTGCTTCCGGCGATCCCATCCCGACGACCGCGTGCACGGTTGGTCGAGAGAGTAGGTGCCTCTGGAACCCTGTCGTTCGATCCTGCCCGGGAGAACGGCAATAAGGTTTTTGGGAAGCGTCGCGACGCGACTGCTCACGATCCGTCCCCGTCTTCGTCCGCCTCTGCTTCCACTACTTCATCTACATCGACTCCATGGCTGACGACGAAGTCACCAAGAAGAAGGCCTTGGCTCATGCCGAGGATGCTGCTGCCGCCGCCGCGTTGGCCTGGCCAACTGGAGGGTATGACTCGTTCATCCCCTATTTGCTCGTTCATGTGCTAGCCGTATATATGCTGTTCATAGATGTTTTGGTTCTATGTACTGTACGTGCTCACATGCTTAGGTATCGGTATGAGATGCATACCGTATTTTCCATGTTTACTGTCTACTCGTGGATTAGATTAATCGAGAAAGTGCTAATATTTCCAACAGTGGTTGCCAGAATGAGAGGCACACCTGGATATTTAGCTCCTGAATGGTTGACATCACAGATCACAAAAAAGGCGGATATCTACAGCTTTGGCGTCGTGGTCATGGAAATCATCAGCGGAAGAAAGAACCTCGACACTTCCTGGTCAGAAGAGAGCATTCATCTCATTACCCTATTGGAGGAAAAGGTGAAGTGTGATCGGTTGGTAGATTTGATTGACAATAAAAGCACCGACATGCGAGCACACAAGCAAGATGTAATTCAGATGATGATGCTTGCAATGGGGTGCTTGCAGATTGATTGCAAAAAAAGGCCTAAAATGTCTGAGGTGGTAAAAGTATTGGAAGGTACCATGACTGTAGACCTCAACATAGAACATAAATTTGTTGTAACAACTCCAACAAATTTTGGTAGCACAGGAAATTTGAGCTCTTCAGCCCCACCTACAACCTCAGATATATCAGGCCCCAGGTGAAACAGAGACAATTATGACAAGGTAGCAAATTAGATTGTGCGTAGGAGATTCTCTTATGTAAAACAAAATTCATGGTACAATTACTACAATTCTTGAGTTATGCTAACCTGCATAACATCTCAGTATTGCAAACCTTCTTTGATCCACAACAGATGAACTCATTTGTATTCCTTTGAGCTCCACTTGTATTGCACCTCAACCCCACCCGTAGCGCAAATCTGATTTGAGCTATCATGGTTGAAATTAAATTACTAACATGTTGTAAAATTCTCATTTGCTCCAATAAAGCAGAGAAGTAAATGGACAGTCCGAGGGATTAACTAATAAACACCGATCAGTTGTTATGTTAGTTACTGCAAGTACCTTTATGTTCTGCAGCATGTCCACTTGGTTTTTATGACAATAGGTACCACTTGATTTCCTCAAAAGGAGAAAAGATGGCTCAAACATATCGTAAGCCGTTACAAGAAAACTGTAAAATCCACATGTATTGATATTCTTTTCTCTTTCTTAAACACCCCAGATGACCAAAAGTGTTGATAATTGATGGGATGTTTCTTTTTTCTTGCTTCCATCGACTCTGAGAAGATTTTGTTACATTTTCAATACAAAGAATTCAGATTCTTAGCTTCAAGGACCTATCGCTATCCACCCATAAGGTTCTTCTAAACCTGAAACTATCCCAGCCCTGTAATTGTATTCGCCAGCGAGGGAGGCAGCAACGGTGAAGTCAATGTTGCTGCTTCGGTACTCAGAGATTATAAGATGACTAGTTTGCATTCTTTACATATTGGCCAGAGAACCCAAGATAACGAGGCTTTGGCCATCCTTCTCTGTTGCACGGGAACCGTAGAACCATGGTGAACAAGACATTTTCATCAGTAAAGACCTCTTGGTTTTGAGCAAATTCCAAGCAGCTTTCAGGCCTCTACGCCATGCCCCTTGGTTTTATTGTTTTTCACAGTTTCTCCCATTGCAAATCTGTTTCTAGTAATCGTACTTGAAATTAATAGCATGTCAAAAAATTTCACATGTGCGAGTAAGCTGAGAAATGGACCATATGAAAGAAAATTGGGACTTCGAGAGACTAATAAACACCAAATGTTTAGTAACAAGTGCTTTTTGTACTAAGAATAACCAGTAAGTTTGGAAAGGCAGGAAGTTCCTTTATCCATCTCTAAGCTCTCTTTGTTGCTTCACAGTTCCTATGTAATCCCTCCGTTTCAAAATAGATGACCCAACTTTATACTAAAGTTAGTACAAAGTTGAGTCATCTATTTTGGAATGGAGGAATAATAGTAATACTCCAGTCTTATATGGAGCGACAGACATAACAAACAATCTTTTTTGAGAAGAGGGCAAAAGGATGGACTTTGCAGTTTACACACACTTCTGCAATAGTGGAACTTCCGTTTCAGAAAAAATGTCTCGTTTTGTGGGGACTCCTGAAATTCAGAATTTTTTGAAAGAAAAAGAGCACAATGGGAGATTTGCTATAGAATGGTGACCAGAGGGCAGAGGAGGTAGTGCTCTTATGCCTAAAAAGATGGCTCGGCTTCCTCAAAAGATAGAAAATATGGCATTCAACTGTTCAACTGGTCGTACTCAGAAAACTTTTAAAGGCATAAAGTGTAAAATGCTAAATATTCATGTACATAGAACCTAAATATGGGATTAAAGCATCATCACAATAAAATTTCTTAATCATCACAATGACACTGACTGCAGCTACAGGGACAGTGTGCTGCCTCACCAGAACCAAAATAATTTCCTGAACTTCAAGCACTAGTAGAAAAAGGGCCTTTAGTCCCGGTTCTGGAACCGGGACGAAAGGGTCGTTGCTAAAGCCTCCCCCTTTAGTCCTGGTTCTTACACGAACCGGGACTAACGGCCCTCCACGTGGCCGCTGCCTGGAGGTCCACCTTTAGTCCCGGTTGGTAACACCAACCGGTACTAAAGGAAATTTTATGATTTTTTTTTAATTTTTTTAAATTTTTTTTATTTCAAATTTTTGATTTTTTTTAACCTCTAATCTCTAATCAGCCCTCATCACTGCTCAATTTAACCTCTAATCTCTAATCACCCCTCATCATTCCAAATCATCTAACTTCCCGGACGGTCACCCATCCTCTCACTACTCCAACCTGAGCACGCTTAACTTCCGGGTTCTATTCTCCCTCGTTTCCAAGTCTGGACTTGTTGTTTTCCTAACAATAGTAAGATGTCAATCCTATTAACCCTCAGGAATTTAGCTTGAGCATGAAGTCACACATTTCACTGTTTGAGTTTGAAACTATTGTTCTAAAAAATAATAATTATTTAGTAACACTAATATTTCTTGAATAAGTAGTTTGACCATAGTTTGACCACAGTTTGACCAGATTTGACCAAAATTCAAAAAAGCTGAAATAATTATTTAGTAACACTAATATTTCTTGAATAATTAGTTTGACCATTGTTTGACCACAGTTTGACCAGATTTGACCAAAATTCAAAAAAACTGAAATAATTATTTAGTAACACTAATATTCTTGAATAATTATTTAGTAACACTAATACTTCTTGAATAAGTAGTTTGACCATAGTTAACAAAAATTAAAAAAAAACAGAAATTTAAGCATAACTTTTTTTCCTTTTAGAATTTGAGGATTCCAAAAATTTGCAAACAGGCCGTAGGCCGTCAAAATCGGATGCGGATTTTCGTGCTGAACATTTTGATATATTATACGTTTTTTTCTGACATCGTATGCAAAAGTTATAGCCGTTTTACATTTTCCCTACACTTTTTGCAAAACATGTCCAAATTTAAGTTTTTAAATTTTCCTAACTAGTACATGTAGTAACATAACTACATCTGGAAGGATTTTAATTTTTAAAGTTTTTATCATTTTCTTTTGCTTTTTACAAAACTGAAAAGGCGATCCACCGGGGGGTAGAGTTTGAAAATGGGACCTTTAGTACCGGTTCGTGCAATGAACCGGTACTAATGCCTCAAACCCCATTAGTACCGGTTGGTGCCACGAACCGGTACTAATGGGCATCGCACCCTTTAGTCCCGGTTCGTGGCACCAACCGGGACTAAAGGTCCCATTTGAACCGGGACTAATGCCTGTACGGTGCCCTAGCCGCTCGAACCGGGACTAATGCTCACATTAGTCCCGGTTCGTAATGCAACTGGGATTAATGCTCTTTTCTGGCCGAACCAAAGCCCTGTTTTCTATTACTGGAGGTGTTCGTGTGGTTCATCCCCATCCTTATCCTTGACCTGCCATGCTTCCCCCTACTGAAGAACCCTGGCTCTTGGCATGCAACCGGACGGAGGGCTCACAATTCTGGCGAGCCATCCAAAGGATCAAGGAGGACATCCGCCTAGGGATCTCCTTCTCCTTAGGGAACAGCAAAGGGATCCAATTTTGGCTGGATCCCTGGCTGGGTACTGAGCCATTATGCGTTTGCTTCCCTGGCCTATTCTCGATATGTGTGGATTCGTCTGTACTAGTGTCTACAGCCTTCCAAGCTGGACAGTGGAACATCCGGTTTCGTCGCACCTTTGGACAAGCCGAGAGTAACGACTGGACTAGATTGCGGGCCGCCCTACCGCTCGTGCTTCCAGATTATCTGGACACGGTATCCTGGCGGCTCGCACCAATGGCAGAGTTCTCAGTGAGCACGACATACCATGCCCTTTGCCCGTCTACTGCCACTTCCTGGCTGTCCCCATTATGGAAAGCCCCCGTACCTTTAAAGATTAAGATTTTTGTTTGGCAACTTCTATGGGGTCGCCTCCCCTCGGGGGACAAAGGTAATTAAGCGGCATGGACCTGGTGATGGTCTATGCCCTCTCTGTGGTCTGTGCAGTACCTGAGACCGGGACTCATATCCTCTTCTCTTGTACGACGGCAAGGGTACTATGGACGTACGTTCGCGAGGCGTTGGGGCCTGACTGGGAGGCCCTAAATCTCGCGGAGTTTCTCCAACATAGAGCTTTGCAGCAGTTACGACATCGCCGCCTATTTTGGCTTATTTTTGTGGCGATGTCGTGGACTCTTTGGACGACTCGGAATAAGATGGTGATCGAGAAGGTTTTTTCGAGGAAGACATCTGACTCCTTCAAATTCCTTACTTTTCTGTAGTACTGGCACCCGCTCTCGAGACAGCGTGATCGCGATCGGCTTGGCCTTATGATGGATGCGCTCTTGGCTTCGGAGCGTCGACTATCGTCCTCGTAGTGCCGCTACGCGGCTACCACTAGGTGGCTTTTTTCTTATTTCTTTTATGTTTTCTTGGGCTTGACTGTGCTGGGCCCCAACCGTTATTTGTCGGGTGTTGTTTGAACATGGATTGTATGGACCGTTGCTTTATTTATAAAGCAGGGCGAAAGCGTATTTCGAGACTGAAGAACCCATGTGTGAGGGTTTCATCTCGAATTGGCAAGTGAGTTGGCTAATTACCTCCACCATCGAGGATTGAGGGGGATCAAACCGAAGACGGCAACACGGTTCCCCTCTCTGGAGGCCGACAATTAGGGGTTGCGCGGCTGCTGATGGGGCGCTGTCGAACTATGTGGTACTGGACGCGGGGAATGGCGACGGCAATGCCCTACAGCCAGACGGCCCAATTCACCGGCCACTTCGCCGCGGTTGGAGGAGAAAGGTTTTTTTCCTTTGAGCGTGGGAGGAAAGGGTATGAGCAGGCCACTGGCGCGTGCGGGCGTGGACGACCCAGCCAAGTATGCAGCCCACGGATTGTCGCACCCAGACTTTTTGTGTAGCTCTTCAGCTCTGTTTTTATTTCGGCCAGTTATCTGCTTTTAATGTATTCCAGCTGTTTTTTATTTTGATAGGTTTATTTTATAAATTTAAACATGTTCAACAATTTTGAAATGTTCACGCAAAAGAAAAAAATACTCCCTCCATTAGAAGACTTGTAATTTCGAAAGCATATTGTTCAAAGATATAAATAAAGCGCAAAGAGCAATTCTGTAAATAGATAGCTATATATAAAATCTCTCTCTCTCTCTCTCTAAATCATGATGTTCACGTGTGATGATATGCAAAGAAAAGCAAAAGACACTCCAAGAACAACACATAACATGTGGATAAATAAAAATATAGATTCAACAGAGACAACCCGATAATTGTTGATGAGGAAGATATGCCTTGAGTATATAACCAAACTTATATGCTTGAGAATTCTTAAAATATTTCTTAGGTGCTTGACACGTGCCCAGTTTGTCAAGGTTTTTTTTTTAGACAAAGTTTTTTTTGAGTGTCTCCCAGTTTCTCAAGCGAGGAGAGAGTAGTGTGCGTGTCGAATTCGACCGCGGCCCGGCCCAGCCCATCAATTTCAGTGCGGCCCGGCACTCAGTGAGACTAGGCCCAACCTCTGCTCCCATCCTCTGCTCGGGCCAGGACCTCCTGCGGAAGCTAGCCGCCGTTTACCCTAGTTCGGCGAGCGATTTCCCCGGCGTGGTTCCACGCCGCCGTCAGACATGCCTGCCGGCGCCGTCGCATTTGCGCAGCAGCTGCTCAATTCTCCGCCAGCTAATTCCTCGGTGCGTTTCCCTGGAACTCCACCATTCCTCTGCTCAGGCCAGGCGCTCCCGCGAAGCCATCTGCCATGGTAACCCCTCTGCTTTCCTTTGCCTTCTAGTGATTGGTTCCTAGGGTATGTTTGGATTGTGGCCAAAGTGTACCTTACTAAAATTTTGGTCATGACCCAAAGATTGGTCTTTGTTTGGATGCTTGCCAATTTTTTGGCATGCCAATGAACTCTAGCCAACTCTAATTCATTTTTCTTGCCAATGTTGGCCAAATCGTGGGCAACCAAAACCTCAGCCAATATTTTGGCTAGCCAATGCTTTGGTGGGGCAACCTTGGGCATAAACCACACACCTCTAGTACCAAAGGACTAGTGCGCATGGGATTTAATGATCTATTGCCTGCTTACTGATTCTATTGTGACTGTGATAGTGACTAGAAGACATCACTGAAATTGGGATCAGGTAATCCCGTATGTTCTCATCTCTTAACCATTTGCATTGTAAGTCAAATCAATGTCAAATCTTTCTAATTAATACTAGTACTGAAACATGATTTCGCTCTTGATCGAGTAGGAATCGGCACCCCTAGTCCATGTCTACCCACCTGTAGATTCACACTGTAAATTTGTTATTCTGGTCA